>NC_092374.1:6571433-6871433 GCF_030028105.1 Mobula birostris | reverse complement strand
CGCACAAAGCAAAGTTTACACCGAGTAAAGGATACCAGAAGGGTAGTCAAGAGGGCGGGGAGAGTCCGCCAGAAAAGTCAGAAAGTAAGCCGGGAACTAGTGAGAGGGATAAGGTAGACTGGAAGCAGTCTGGTAGGAAGTCTCCTGGGGTCGTATGCTATAATTGTGGGAAAGTCGGACACTTTGCGTCCAGGTGCTTTGCCCCAAAGAAGGAGACGGGGAAAGGAAAAACGACGGTTCCGACTGGTTGTATTGAGCTGGCAAACAAACCGCTAGGGGAGAAGAGGTCTGATAAAGTTCAGGAAGGGCATGAGAGGTTTATCTTGGCTGGATTGATGTCGGTGAAGGAGGGGTTAAACCCAGTTCCAGTACGGATCTGGAGAGACAATGGAGCTTGTCAGTCATTGATATTAAAGAGTGTGTTAGACTTTAGTTCAGAGACCCAGACTGGGGAGGTCAGGGTGATAAAAGGCATTGGGAAAGGGACTGAAGCAGCACCTTTGCACCAGATACACCTAAAAAGCGACTTGGTCTCCGGACCGGTCACGATCAGGGTGAGGCCCGAACTACTGATGGAAGACGTGGAGGTCTTACTCGGTAATGACCTCGCCGGCGGAAATGTGTTCTCAGCAGTAAAACTGACAAGCCAGCCTGCCAGCATTGAGGCCCTGCCCATGGACTCACAGGTTTATCCCGTTTGCGCAGTGACTCGCCGCATGCCCAGAAAGGCTGCCGAAGCGAATGTAGATTTAGCGGAGACGTTTTTACCAGCCTTGTACCAGGAGGAGTTAGAAAGTGAGAAGCAGCGTAGTGAAACGGAAGTTAAGGTAGACTTATCATTAGCAAGGAAGGAATTTATATAGGCACAGGAGCGAGACGAGGAGCTGATGGTTTTGACGGAGACAGCTCTCTCCGAAGCAGAATTAAAAAGGGAGCCAGTGGGCTATTATGTGAAGAAGGGAGTACTAATGAGGAAATGGAGACCACGTACCGTGCCCGCAGATGAGGAATGGGGGGTGGTGCCGAAAATTTATGGGGATGAGATTCTTAACCTGGCCCACAAGATACCCCTCAGGGGACATTTTGAGGGGAGGAAGACAGTCGGTAGAATCATGAAGGAGTCTTACCGGCTGCACAGGAGGAAGGATGCTATTGACTATTGTAGACGTGAGCTAACACAGTTACAGGCTATTGATATGCTAACAGCTTGCCATGATAGGCGAACAGACCCAGTCGGTGTTATCACAAAAATTAATGAGGCTAGGGTGCCACCTGATAAGGGGAAAACCCATTTTGAAAGGATAAGTGTGGTGCTGACCAGATGGGAGAACTCTATTGTGTTGACCAACTTTGCTGATGGGTTCTCTCACTTAACCCCCGAACAAAGCGAGCTGACGATAAAGCTAATTAACCGGCACGCACACGTATGTCCGGTTGTCCCGAGGCGATGCAAAGAGCCGGGACATGGTGTTGTTGTCACATCAGGTCAGCCTAGTGAGCAACACCCCTATAGAATGATTAATTCAGTGACAAAAGGGCTAAAGAACGCAGAAGCGTATATTGACGATGTAGTGGTCTGGAGTGACACGTGGGAGGAGCTGTTTAAAAAGCTGTTTGAAGCCAGCCTGACAGTGAACCTCGCAAAAAGTGAATTCGGCCATGGAAAGATCACTTATCTGGGATTTGTGGTTAGACAGGGGCAGCTGGCGCCGCTGCAGGCTAAGGTGCAGGCTATCTCTGAAGTCCCCATCTCGACAGACAAGAGAGCCCTGAGAAGGTTCTTGGGGTACTATCGGAAGTTTTGCAAAAACTTTGCGGATATTACCCTCCCTCTTATTAAGCTCTTGCCAAAGAATGCTAAGTTTGTGTGGGACGACTCTTGTTATTTTTGTCCGGGATGGAAACCACTGAGAATTTACACTGATCACAACCCATTAGTGTTTTTGGCCACTATGAAGTTTGTTAAGTTGTGCCTGGTCTTAGAGGATTATTAAAGTAACACATATAAAAGGAATGGAAAGGTGATTGCTGACTGTCTGTCAAGGTGTTGACAACTTAAAGTTCTCTGTATTAGCTGAATAGCTGATGACCCTGTATAGTAGTGTGTATCTAATAACGTATTCATGCCTATAATTTTTACCCCAGTAAAAATCCTTTGAAGGATAAGGGTGTGACGAAAAACCAAGTTATCAGAAGATTGATACTGATGAGAGAGATAAGGGAGACAATGGAGAAGCGTTCAAAATGTTAATGAGAGAGGAGAGAGATAACGGAAAAGAAACACAATTAAGAGTATTGACAGACCGGTTACTTTGAACCTGAATTGTTTGAAGTTTGATGGACAGGCGCTACCCCAGCAGGGGGATAAAAAGAACAGGTTCGCTAAGGCATGACACACACCACGAGATCACGAGATAACAAGACCCTGGAAGAGCAGTGTGCCCCCACAAGTTGGTGGGGGTTTGGAGGTCTGGTCACGGGACCAACCATAGATGCACAGGGTGAAAAGGTACAATCGGCGGGAACCTGGTGTGTGTGTCTGCCCTTGCCTGGGTGCCGGGTTCACCGCGGAAGAACGGTCATATCCGGAACGGAGGGGTCACAGTCGGTGACCACAGAAGACATTAAAAGGGTTCGCCCGAAAGCTAACTGCGAAGAACAAAGGTCTGTCTGAATTAGATTTGCATGTTATCTCTCTCCAACGGCACAACAGTGATTACTGCGAACTGTCCTAAGCTGAACTGAACTCTGCGTCACTTGAGACTGATCATTTTACCCCTAGACTGCGATAGAGCTTGTTTGATTCCTATTACCCTAGTTCTGTGTACATGTGTGTTTTATCATTGCCAATCTGTTGCATTCATATCCTTATGATTAGAGTACTGTGTTACTTATTTCTTTAATAAAACTTTCTTAGTTCCAGTAATCCAGACTCCAACTAAGTGGTCCATTTCTGCTGGTTTGGCAACCCAGTTACGGGGTACGTAACATAAGCGATTCTTATATGCAGATAACAGTTTAATCTGCCGCTAGAGCAGGGCTTCCCAACCCGTCCTATGCCATGGACTCCGACCACTAACCGAAGGGGACGAGGACTCCAGGTTGGGAACCCTTGATCCAGTGGTTACATTAGTAAAATTCTGGAAACTTCTTTCAGTACTGAGTAATTGAATAAGTGCTTTCTCATTGGTTAACTCTTATCTATAAATTTGAATGGAATTTGAATGGAATCCTTATCTAGGGGTATGAAAATAGCAGTCTTCAGGGCAGCACCACCTTAACCTTAGTTTTCCCTACACGTAGCTTTCTCTGCCACCGTTTGCTCAGACTTTCCTTTGTTCTATCAACACTTCATAAAACAATTGTGCAGCAGCAAGTTTTGTGCCTCTTTCCTGACTTCTGAAAGAACTTTGGATTGGAAACACCAGCAGCCAGAAGCGAGGGCGGGTCTCTCTGGAGATTGTCCTGTCTTGGAAAGGGCTTCAGCAGGTTGCTGCTGTTGGACAGGCTGTGACTGCCCCTCTCCCTGTTCTCCACTCACCTGCTCTCCTCTGGGTCCTTGCAGAGCAGGGACTTGTCCTGGACTCTCCCGCGTCCTTTATTTGCCGGGCTTCCCTCTGACATGGGTTCGACATGGCTGATACTGGGAGAAACAGACACATTGTCACACCCCTCCTGCGGCAGCTCAGCTGATGAGAGGTCATAGAACACTACTGCACAACTAGTCTGTACCAATCCATTTAATTGTCTATTCTAATTTATCTACACCAGGACCATGGCTCTCCATACCCGTCCCATCCAAATTCCTCTTAAATGTTGAAATTGACCCTGCATCCACCTCTTGCACCTTCACCAGCCTCTGAGTATAATAGTTTCCCCTCATGTTCCCCTTAAGCATTTCACCTTTCACCCTTAACCCCTGACCTCTCACCCAACCTCAATGGAAAAAGCTTGCCTGCATTTACCCAATCTAAACCCCTCATAGCTTTGTATACCTCTACCAAATCTCCCCTCATTCTCCTACACTCCAGGGAATAAAATCCTAACCTATTCAATCTTTCCCTATAACTGAGGGCCTTGTCCCAGCAAAAGGATTTCAGGTCCATCAAACCCGTCCCACCGTTCAATCATGTCCTAATTTTCCAAAGTGGTGAGTCACATCCGACAGTTGGTCTGTCATATTTACAGAGACAGGACGCCTGTGTGGGAGAGTTTCTGCCGTGGAAAACCACTGCACCAGGACAGTTCCACTGTCTCGACCTCAGAAGCCCAGATCCAGTGGCAGGAGAAATCACCACAAACTGGGGACTTCTTTGGTTGCAGTGGATGACCATGACATCTTCTGTGCCGTGTCCTGCCCGTTGTACTCCCCAGAGCGTTGCAGTACTGCCGTTGGATCTGACTGTAGATCTCATCCGCCCAGTCTGCCAGAGCTGACTTTGCCTGCTAGGCCAGGCATGTCCCTACCTCACTGGGGTAAACCCTCACCTGGTTTAGCCCGCCTGTCGAAGCGGTGTCCCAGGGTGTGGCCACTGTCACATGCAAACAGCTACTTGGAGCCACTGAGTATCCGGATGGGTCCAAAGGTGAGTGAGCTGCCCCAGACTGGCCATGACAAGCCCCTACACCTGAGGTACTACCCCTCCCTGGACATGTCACACAGCTCCTCACAGTTATCTGCATTGAAATCCACTTGTCATCTCTAAATGATCCAGATTCCCTTGAATCTAGCCTTCGATAACCTTCTTCACTACCAACACCACCAAATTTTGTGTTATCTAAAAACTTGCTGATAAATCTTTGTGCATTCACACCCACATCATTTCTACACAGGTATAAAGAAGCGGGCTAGACAGATGTGGGCCAAACACAGGACAAACGCGATTAGCTAAGATGGCCGGGTTAGTCAGCACGGACCATTTGGGATGCCGGACCTGTTTGTGTTCTGTCGTCAGAGGCTGCAGAGGGTTGTCAATGCAGCCAACTCGAACACGGGCACAGCTTTCCCCGCCGTGGAGGACACCTTCGAAAGGCGGTGTCTCAGGAGGTGGTGTTCATCGTTCGGGGCCCCATCACCCAGAACACGCTCTCCTCTCATTGCTGTCATCAGGGAGGAGGTACAGGAGCTTGAAGGCACACTCAGCAATTCAGGAACAGCTTCTTCCCCTCCACCATCAGATTTGTGAATGGGCAACGAGCCCGTGAACACCACCTCACTAACCAACTAACCATTTTCTTTCCAATTAAAGCAGTTTGATGTCTTTGCACCGTACCGCTACCACAAGATAACAAATCTCACATTATATTAACACAAGAGATTCTGAAGATGCTGGAAGTCCAAAGCAACAAGCACAAAATGCCGGATAAACTCAGCAGGTCAGGCAGCATCTATGGAGACGAATAAACAGTAGATGTTTCAGCCTGTGATCTTTTATCAGAATCAGGTTCAATATCACTGACATATCTCATGAAATGTGTTGTTTTGTGGCAGTGGTACATTGCAATGCACAATAATAAAAAACTATAAATTACAATAAGAAATATATATTGCATAAAAATTAAATTAATAAGTACATTGAAGAGAGAGCAAAATCGTGTGAGATGGTGTTCATGAGTTCATTGTCGAGTCATAAACCTGCTGGCAGAGGAGAAGAAGCTGTTGCTGAAACATTAAGTGTGTGTCTACAGGCTCCTGTACATCCTCTCTCAGAGGGCACGTCCTGGCTGATGGGGGTCCAGAATGATGGATGCTGGCTTTTTCAGACATCACCTTTTGACGGTGGCCCCGATGCCAGGGAGACTAGTGCCCGCGATGGAACTGGCTGAGTTTGCAACCTTCTGCAGCTTTTTTTGATCCAGTGCAGTAACCCAACCAGTCAGAATGCTCTCCACCGTACATCAGTTCCTCCAGCGTTGCTGCATTCTGTAATTCAGTGATAATAAATCCGATTCTGATTCATTCTCTCTCTATAAGAAATCTCCCTCTCACTACTTCCCCACAACAAATCTCATCTCTAACCACACCACGAGAATCCTTCAGTACAGAACCCCCAACAGGACATGCTGTCTTCTCATTGCTACCATAAGGGAGGAGATACAGGAGTCTGAAGACACACACTCAATGGTTTACGAACGGCTTCTTCCCCTCTGCCATCAGATTTCTGAACAGTCCGTGAAATAATCAACACTATCTCACTATTCTATGTTTCTATTTATTTTTGTAATTTATAGTAATATTTTGACTTTTACTGTACTGCTGCGACAAAACAACAAATGTCACCTCAGGTGTCAGTGATAGCGTAGCTGTCTCTGATTCTGAATTCTGCTCCCTCTGCCTTTTCATCACTAAGCTACTATATCTCAGCCAAGTGGGACCAGAGTAGCTAGTGTGCTGTCCGTATTAGACACTGCTGGCTACAAGGAAATGTTGGATAAACTTGGATTGATTTTTTTTCATCAGTTTCTCTGTCTCTGTCAGAGGTGGCCATTTCTGCCCATCAAGTCTATGCTAGCCTATTCTCCAATCAGTTTCACTGTGAGCTACTCTTCCCACAAAATGGTGGTTGTGAAGTGTCTCGTGTGGTAGTAGTGGGTAGCGTTTGTCGCTAGCAGTCTTGCGAAAAGGAGAGCTGAATGTGTAAGTCTCCCCCTGCCAGTACATAGCCTCTCCCACAACAAGTCTCATGTAGTGCCTCCTCATTGGCGACACACGGAAACTGAACTCCTTTCAGACTCAGGTTAAATTACAAAGGACGGGGAGCATGTCTGGCCCCTGTACACGTAGCATGCAGGCCTACTGGTGTGTGGACACACCCTGGTGCTCGTGTACCAGATCCCCAGCTATGGGTAAATAGCCCCACTGCCTTGTGGGCAGCCTCGGGAGAGACGTAGGCTACGGGAGTAAACCCAGACAGCAAATCCGGAGTGGAGCCTTTAAGATGGCTGGATGTCTTTGATCATCCTTCCAGCAGCTCCTGTAGCCAAGCTGGTACCAAACGTATTGCTTCATAAGCTTTCCTTTGGACTACACTGGTGAGGCCAAGAGGGGGATCTTGATGACTGGGTATCTCAGGAGCTCCATACCTTCCACCCAGACTCGTGATGATGATCATCATCACCTTTGAGACAGACGGATGCCAACAAACCGCTCTTCCCACATCCCAGAGTCTCCCACACACCCACATACTGCTGGGAATTGTACTGTGGCCAATTACTGTCTCTTTCACCAGAGAGCGGAAAATCTGTGGTCGTTGCTGCAGCTGGCTGTGGATGCCGAGTCATTGAGTCTATTTAAAGTGGAGGTTAATAGGTTCCTGATTAGTCAGTCCAAATGGCCTAAATCTGCTCCTATGTCGGGTTATCAGGCCTTGACGGTATAGCAGTCTTCGTCTGCATAGCGAAAAGGAGCCTTGGAAATGTCTGCAAGCATCCTGCCGGCGAAACGCTCTCGCTCATGGGAACTTGAAGGGAAATGGAATCATTCCTGAAACTTGGCAGCACAGTCTCACTGCTCTCATTGGCTTGGCACAGGACTGTTAGAACCACCACAGTTTGTTTCAACATGGAAGAGACCACTTCAGCTCCAGCTGTCTCAGAGCATCGTAGAACACCCACTGACTTTCATAGAACATGGAACAGATCCTTCAGCCCACAGTGTTGTACTGACCCAATTAAATTAGTAATCAAATGGTGGTGGAGACTCAACAGGCCAACTGGCCTATTTCTGCTCCTGTGTCTTACGGTCTTCCTTCCCTCCAATGACATGGCTGTTTTTATCTTTTGCCGGAGCAGTGGTGGCCCATGAGCAGAGTGTGAGAGTGCTGGCAGGCTGCTCGGTGTCATTACTGAAGCCAGGGGGAGCCTCATGTTCAATTATGTGAGACTGTACACACTCTGTAATTATGCAAATTGATGCATTAGGGGGTCAGGTAAACAGTCTCAGCAGCAAACTCTGTGTGTCCCACTGAGCCTTCTTGTATTAGCTTTTTTAATTACTGGAAGTACTCAGCCAACATTCGAGTTCAAGAGCTCTGAGGTACTATGCAGCTCGATAAAACCCTGGTTAGACCACATTTAGAGTATCGTGTTCGGTTCTGGTCGCCTCATTATAGGAAGGATGCGGAAGCTTTAGAGAGGCTGCATAGATCTGGCAGGATGATGCCTGGATAAGACAGCATGTCTTATGAGGATGGGTTGAGTGAGTTCGGGCTTTTCTTTTTGAATCGAAGGAGGAAGAGAGGTGACTTGATAGAGGTGTACAAGATGAAGAGGCAGAGACTTATTGATTTATTTATTTAGAGATACAGTGTGGAACAGACCCTTCCAGCCCAATGAGCCGCATCATCCACCAACCCACCGATTTAACCCCAGCCTAATCACAGGACAATTTACAATGGCCGATTAACCTTCTCACCAGGATGTCTTTGGACTGTGGGAGGAAACCGGAGCACCCGGAGGAAACCCATTCACAGGAAGGACGTACAAACTTTCTTACACAGGTCGCTAGAATTGAGCTCTGAACTCCGAGGCCCTGAGCCAACCGCTATGCTACCGTGACGCCTAATCAAGTGGACAGTCAGAGTCTTTTTCCCAGGGTGGAAATGGCTAACATGACGGGCCATAATTTTAAGGTGATGGGAGGAAAGTATAGGGGAGATGTCAGATGTCATTTTTTTTACACACAGAGAGTGGTGAGTGTAACATCCTGCCAGGGGTAGCGTTAGAGGCAGATAGGTCAAACACATTTAAGAGACTGAGATAGGCACATGGACGTAGAATTCTAAGTTCTAGTATGGGAGAAAACTAGGTAACCCGGAGGAAACCCGTGCGGTCATGAGGGAATGTACGAACTCCTTACAGACAGTAGCGGGTTACTGGCATTGTAACAGTGTAATGCTGACCGCTATGCCGTTATATTAAAAACAACCTGATCTGATCAACGTCGTGCTGACCGCTACGCCGTTATATTAAAAACAACCTGGTTCGGAGCTTCCTACCGCCGCCCACCACGTACGCGTAAACCCCCGACACAGCAGCTCTCACCTGACACTGCAGGACTGCGACGCCTTGGTATTCTTGCAGAACCAGGACTGTTGGGCCCTCTTACACTCGCCAGCTGTGATCAGGCCATCCCGGTTCTGATCCAGGCTCCGGAAGATGCTGCGAGCCCTCTCGCGTTCCTTGGCAGTCAGGAGGCGCAGGAGAGAGTTCTAGAAAAACAAATGGCAGTGACGTGCTGGGTTTGAAACCCTGGAGTCTACAGGGTTCGAGTTCGTAAGGCAGGTGTCCAGACCACGATGAGTTAGGGCGGGTGTGGAAATGGTTTCGCAAATGATGATCCCCTTCATCCCTCCTCATATCTCCTCCCACACCTCCCATCTTAATCTTAACCTGGACCAGCCCCTAAGCTCCCTCACAAAGAAAGCAGAACAGTACCTCTACTTTCTTACAAGTTTGCACAGGTTCAGCATGTCACCAAAAACTTTGACAAACTTCTAAAGATGTACAGTGGAGAATATCCTTACTGGTTGCATCAAGGCCTGGTATACCAATGCTTCAGAACAGAAATGTGTACAAGAAGTGGTGGATACGGCCCAGCCAGCATGGGTAAAGCCCACCCCACCACTGAGTGCTGCCACACGAAAGCTTCAACCTTCATCAAGGAACCCCATCATCCAGGCCATGGTCTCTTCTCACTGCTGACATCAGGCAGGAGCTACAGGAGCCTCAGGCCCCACATCACCGGGCTCAGGGACAGTTACTCCATCAACCACCAGGTTCCTGAACCAGCGTGGATCACCTCAACACACGTTCATAGAACATAGAACATAGAATAGTACAGCACAGTACAGGCCCTTCAGCTCACAATGTTGTGCCAACCCTCAAACCCTGCCTCCCATATAACCCCCCACCTTAAATTCCTCCATATACCTGTCTAGTAGCCTCTTAAACTTCACTAGTGTATCTGCCTCCACCACTGACTCAGGCAGTGCATTTTACGCACCAACCACTCTCTGAGTAAAAAACCTTCCTCTAATATCCCCCTTGAACTTCCCACCCCTTACCTTAAAGCCATGTCCTCTTGTATTGAGCAGTGGTGCCCAGGGGAAGAGGCGCTGGCTATCCACTCTATCTATTCCTCTTAATATCTTGTACACCTTTATCATGTCTCCTCTCATCCTCCTTCTCTCCAAAGAGTAAAGCCCTAGCTCCCTTAATCTCTGATCATAATGCATACTCTCTAAACCAGGCAGCATCCTGGTAAATCTCCTCTGTACCCTTTCCAATGCTTCCACATCCTTCCTATAGTGAGGTGACCAGAACTGGACACAGTACTCCAAGTGTGGCCTAACCAGAGTTTTATAGAGCTGCATCATTACATCGCGACTCTTAAACTCTATCCCTCAACTTATGAAAGCTAACACCCCATAAGCTTTCTTAACTACCCTATCCACCTGTGAGGCAACTTTCAGGGATCTGTGGACATGTGCCCCGAGATCCCTCTGCTCCGCCACACTACCAAGTATCCTGCCATTTAATTTGTACTCTGCCTTGGAGTTTGTCCTTCCACAGTGTACCACCTCACACTTCTCCGGGTTGAACTCCATCTGCCACTTCTCAGCCCACTTTGTCACTTGGAATATAGTGTTCAGTTCTGGTCACGTTATAGGACATGGAAGCATTAGCATGGTGCAGCAGAGATTTACCGGGATCCTGCCTGGATTAGCAAACCATAAACACAAGAGATCCTGCAGATGCTGGAAATGCAGAGCAACACACACAAAATACTGGAGGAACTCAGCAGGCCAGGCAGCAAGTATGGAGAGGGATAAACAGGCAATATTTTGGGCTGAGACCCTTCTTCAGAATTGGAAAGGAAGGGGAATAAGCCAGAATAACAAGGTAGGGGGAGAGGAAGAACAAACCTGGTGAGGGGGAAGGTGGGTGGGTGGGGGAAGGGCAATGAAACAAGAAGCTGGGAGCTGATAGGTGGAAAATGTAAAGGGCTGATGAAGAAAGAATCTGATTGGAAAGCAGAGTGGACCATGGGAGAAAGGGAAGGAGGAGGGACACCAGAAGGAGGAGATGAGAAGAGGTAAGAAAGGAGCCAGAGTGGAGAATTGAAGAAGAGGGAAGGGTAGGGGAAAAATTGTCTGGAGCGTTTGCCCCTCCCCTTCCCTCTTCTTCAATTGCTATCAAGTTGGAGCTAGCCAGACGGAATGTGATGTGTTGCTCCTCCACCCTGTGATTGCCCTCAACGTGGCAGAAGAAGAGGCTGTGGACCGACATGTCGGAATGACAATGGCGACAGGAATTAAAATGCTCAGCCAACGGAAAAACCTTCTTTTGGTTGATGGAGCAGAGATGCTTGACAAAGCTGTCCCCCAATCTATGTTGGGTCTCACCAAAGTAGAGGAAGCCACATCGGGAACGGCAGATACAGTCGACGACCCGAACAGATTCACAGGTGAAGCGTTGCCTCACCAGACAGAAATGTTTGAGGCCCTGAGTGGAGGTGAGGGAGGAGGTGGGTGGGCTGGTGTAGCACTTGTTCCACTCACAGGGTTAAGGGATGGGAGGGAGATTAGTGGCGAGAGACGAATGATCAAGTTGATCTGAGGGGATCTTCTTGTCGTATATCCCAAGCCTTGGGCCTGGCCCACCTACCTGTGAGCGGGTTCTCTGGAGCAGCAGCAGGGACTCATGGTACAGGAAGTCCGTCCACTCCATCTGGCCCTTCTTGTCGCCGTCCAGGGCGGTGAACTGGGCCACAACCAGTTCCTCTGCCTCCTCGTTCATCTGCTCGTCAAAGAGCTGCTTGTGGACAAAGTGCTTGAAATGGAGGAAATCGTCCGAGGTGAGGCAGGACTCTGAAAAAGCAGGAGGCGTTCCGGCATGAATGCGGTAGGGAGATCTCCGCAGACGCCTGCGGGGGATGGAGGGAGGGAAGAGAGGGAAGAGAGATTGGGAGATACCCTTGGACATTAGGGATGGTGGGAGGGAGACCCTGGCAAGGCAGGGAATGAGAGATGGAGGACGGGAGATATCCTCGGATGAGGGAGGGAGAGAGATCTTCTCGGACATGGATGAGGCCACTGGGAGCTAAAATGGGAGGCTCCTCGCCTCACAAGATGCAGGTCCTCATGAGGAGGGTATCTGATCTCCTACAGAGAGGCAGGTATCTGACCCCACCCAGGAGTCCGATCATCGGACACTTGATTCCACAGGGACAGACTGTATGGAAGGAGACACTGCTGGGTGTGGTCACAGATAATCACACTCTCCTCCCGAAAATCCGATTGGGAATTCGGGATCAGCCCCGGAGAGTGGGAAGTGCTGGTAAAGAGACAAAGGTGAGCTTTATTTGTCACACGTACGTCAAAACATCACAACATACAGTGAAATGCATCGTTTATGCCAAATCAGATCAGTGAGGATTGTACTGTGTCACACTTCTGGCTCCAACACAGCACCACGCCCACAGCTCAACAACCCACCCACACATCTTTGGGACAAGGAGGAAACCCACACGGTCTCGGGGAGATTGTAGGGTGATTGAGCCCGATCTCATAGCCGACGCTGTATCAGCATCATGCTAACGGCTCTGTTACCCTGCCGGCCCCGGTGAGTCTGAGCAGGTAAGGGGGGAGAGGATAAATAAACGCAGTGGGGGGGGGGGAATGTGGCAGGGACACACAGCCAGCAACATCAGTCCTTGTGTGGACGGACCAGTCTCCGTCCCTTTTCAGTTTCACCATCTGAGGGTAGATGGCAAGGCCGGCAGCTATCACACATCCCCAGCTGACCCTGGGGAAGGGGGAGGGGGGGTGGGGGTGGGGGAATAATATGCCCCCTTGAACCACCACAGTCCTTCTGGCGAAGGTGCCTCCCAGTGCTGTAATTTAGTTATTTTGACAGTGCAGAACAGGCCCTCGAGCTATGCTGCCAGCAACCCACCTGTTTAACCCTAGTCTAATCACTGGACAATTGACAATGACCAATTAACCTACTAACCGGAACGTCTTTGTGGGAGGAAACCGGAGCACCTGGAGGAAATCCTCATGGACACAGGGAAAACACACAAACTCCTTGCATATGGATTTGGAATTGAACTCTGAACTCTGACAACCGCTACGCTGCCATGGTTAAGGTTGATTGGGTGACCAAGATGTAAAGTATCCTGACTGGTTGCTGTTCCTTTTCACGCCTTCTGGCAGCTTTTTTTTTGCCATTTCTGTAGCATCTGACGGTTTTTTACGAGGCCGAGTTGCTAGCTCAACACTCGACCCAGCGCGGACAGAAAGCGCACAAAGGGCCGGCCAGATTCGAACTCAGGTCAAAATCCGGTGCTGATGTCACCACACCACCGGGCGGCTAATCATGGTCTGGTACAGAAATGCAAATGTGCAGGAGTGTAAGAAGGTGCAGAGAGCAGTGGACTCCACCCAATACTTCACGGTCCCATCCCTCCCCACCATCGGTCACATCCCTCCCCCGCATCGGTCATGTCCCTCCCCACCATCGGTCGTATCTGCAGGAGACGCTGCACCAAGAAGGCCACGTCCATCATCAAAGATCCCCACCACCCGGCCATGCCATCTCTCACACTCCCATCGGGCAGGAGGTACTGAATCCTGTAGTCCCACACCACCGCCCGGCCACGCCATCTCTCACACTCCCATTGGGCAGGAGGTACTGAATCCTGTAGTCCCACACCACCGCCCGGCCACGCCATCTCTCACACTCCCATCGGGCAGGAGGTACTGAATCCTGTAGTCCCACACCACCACCTGGCCATGCCATCTTTCACATTCCCATCGGGCAGGAGGTACTGAATCCTGTAGTCCCACACCACCACCCGGCCACGCCATCTCTCACACTCCCATCGGGCAGGAGGTACTGAATCCTGTAGTCCCACACCACCACCCGGCCACGTCATCTCTCACACTCCCATCGGGCAGGAGGTACTGAATCCTGTAGTCCCACACCACCGCCCGGCCACGCCATCTCTCACACTCCCATCGGGCAGGAGGTACTGAATCCTGTAGTCCCACACCACCGCCCGGCCACGCCATCTCTCACACTCCCATCGGGCAGGAGGTACTGAATCCTGTAGTCCCACACCACCACCACCCGACCACGCATTCTCTCACACTCCCATCGGGCAGGAGGTACTGAATCCTGTAGTCCCACACCACCGCCCGGCCACGCCATCTCTCACACTCCCATCGGGCAGGAGGTACTGAATCCTGTAGTCCCACACCACCACCCGGCCACGCCATCTCTCACACTCCCATCGGGCAGGAGGTACTGAATCCTGTAGTCCCACACCACCACCACCCGACCACGCCATCTCTCACACTCCCATCGGGCAGGAGGTACTGAATCCTGTAGTCCCACACCACCACCACCCGGCCACGTCATCTCTCACACTCCCATCGGGCAGGAGGTACTGAATCCTGTAGTCCCACACCACCACCACCCGGCCACGCCATCTCTCACACTCCCATCGGGCAGGAGGTACTGAATCCTGTAGTCCCACACCACCACCCGGCCACGCCATTTTTCACATTCCCATCGGGCGGGAGGTACTGAATCCTGTAGTCCCACACCACCGCCCGGCCACGCCATCTCTCACACTCCCATCGGGCAGGAGGTACTGAATCCTGTAGTCCCACACCACCACCCGGCCACGCCATCTCTCACACTCCCATCGGGCGGGAGGTACTGAATCCTGTAGTCCCACACCACCGCCCGGCCACGCCATCTCTCACACTCCCATCGGGCGGGAGGTACTGAATCCTGTAGTCCCACACCACCACCCGGCCACGCCATCTCTCACACTCCCATCGGGCAGGAGGTACTGAATCCTGTAGTCCCACACCACCGCCCGGCCACGCCATCTCTCACACTCCCATCGGGCAGGAGGTACTGAACCCTGTAGTCCCACACCACCACCCGGCCACACCATCTCTCACAGCTCCCATCGGGCAGGAGGTACTGAATCCTGTAGTCCCACACCACCACCCGGCCACGCCATCTCTCACAGCTCCCATCGGGCAGGAGGTACTGAATCCTGTAGTCCCACACCACCAGGTTCAGGAACAGCAACTTCCCTCCAACCATTCAGTTGTTGAACTGACAGCAAAAACCCTAATCACAACCTCAGTACAGCAGCACTATCACCATTCTGATCACTTCGCATATTTCTTTTGTTCTAATTGTGTTCTTTCTTGTAAATATTGTGCCGAGTTGATGTTTTCCTGTGAATGCTGTTTCCCTGACGCTCTGAGCCTGTGGCGCTGCCGTAGGAAGTTTGACATTGCACCTGTGCACACGCGGACTCATGCAGGTGACAGTGATCGACTTTGACAAACAAACTCTTCTCAGGATCCCTGATGAAAATGGCAGAGTTTAACATGGAAACGTCGGTTAAAATCAATACCTGCACCCAGCTGGAAGCCCGAGAAGAGTTGATTCATCAGATAAGCTGGGGAAGCACTGGACCCTATTTCAAACTCCACTTTGACGTGGGGTTTGAGGGTTCTGAATTTCTCTCCGTTCTGCCCCCCGATGGGGAACACGTTAAGCCCGGCAGGGGTGGGGTGGGAGAAGGGGTCAGGGCTCAGGACATGGACGGACCTGGGATTACCCTGCACTGACGGAAGACTTCCTTCAGGCTGAACATTTCCTCCTCGGTCAACAGCAGGTTCACGTTATCCTGGCAGGGATAGGGCGGGAGAGAGAGAGGGACGGAGGGAGTGGGGGGAGGAGGGAGATTGGGAGAGAGGGGGAGAAGTGAGCAAGTGTGGGAGGAAGAGGGCAAGAGGGATTGAGTAGGGAGGGTGCAGGAGGAGAGAGTACGAGGGGAGAGGTTGTGGGGAAGAGAGGTGGAAGGAGGGAGGGTTAAAGAGAGGAAGGAGAGAGAAGGGGGAAGGGGGATGGAGAGAGGGGTCAGAAAGGGGGAGAGATGGAGAAAGAGAGAGAGAGTTAAGATATGGCTGGCATTGAGGATGCCAGTGTTGCCTCCCCTTGCTAGGCACAGTGCCAGGAAGACAGACCCCACAAAGAGCCCAGTGTGCAGACATAACAAGGAGACTTGGCCTCCACAGGCACATTGATAGGAGACATTTGGCCTCTCGAGCACACTTCTGTAACGTCACCTATGCTGATTCATCCCTAAAATCAGTCTGGTACCCCAACTTCCACCAGCCGGTAGCCAGTGGGTACCAACCTCAGGACCAGCTGGGTACCTTGGCACCACTGCTGGAGGGACCCATTGACCTTGGCTGGACAAGAGGAGAGATCTTACCTGCCCCGTCCAAAGTTGTGCTGGGGTCCTTGAAGGTCACCTCTAACTGGGCAGCACAGAGAAGGTTCACGAGTGTGATTCCAGGAATGAAAGGGTTAATGAATGAGGATCATTTGATGGCTCTGGGCCTGACTCACTGGAGTGAGAAGAATGCGATGGGTTCTCATTGAAACCAATTGAGTATTGAAAGGAATAGATAGAGTGGATGTGGAGAGGATGTTTTCTGTATTGGGGGAGTCTGGGACCAGAGCCTCAGAACAGAGGGACATCCAGTTAGTATAGAGGTGAGGAGAAATTGTTTTTAGCCAGAGTGTAGTGAATTCATTGCCACAGATGGCTGTGGGGGCCAAGTCACCGGGTATATTCCTGAGGACCCAGCAGTAGAGAACCCCTCAGGGGAGCATCGTATTCTACGCGAGAGATCACATTACTACTCACACAGTACTGGCAACTCCAGCCCACGGCCGTGTGCGCCGTCTCCTTCAGCTCCTCGATGCCGCCGGGGCAGAGCTGGGCCACCCGCTTCAGGCAGCCGTCATGGAAGACCCGGGTGCAGGTCCGGCAGGGGTACAGCTCATCGGCCGTCCACACCTCGCAGATCTCACACATCTCGTCGCTGGTCACCTGCGTTGCGACAGGGAGGTGGGGGGAGGTGGGGAGGTGGGGAGGGAGAAGGGAGGGGGGATGGGGATGGGAGTGAGAGGAGGGGGAAGGGGGTGAGTCGGCGAGGGGGGTGAAGGGTGGGGGAAGGGCAAATGGGCAGGGGGGAGTGAGAAGTGGTGGTGGTGAGGTTGGGAGATGGGGGGAAGGGTAGTGGGTGGCAAGCATTATTATTTTTAATGCATTTTTTTGCACATTAGTTGTTTGTCAGTTTGTTGGTCTCAACTTATGTAGATTTCCATAAATTCTATTACATTTCTTTATTTTCCTGTAAAGGCCTGCAAGGAAATGAATCTCCTGGTGGTATATGGTGACATAGACATAGCTTGATAATAAATTTACTTTGACTTTGACTAGCCTTCCATTCTTCTTTCATCCTTGTGTCTATCCACAAGTCTCTTAAATGTCCCTAGTGTATCTGCCTCTACCACCACCCCTGGCAGCACGTTCCACACACCCACTACTCTCTGTAGAAAACATACCTCCAACATCCCTCCAAACACAATGTTCCCTCTAAGCTGTGTGGACGCGCACACGTCTTTTGCTACCAGCTCACAAGGGAATTTAAGCTGCTCACAAGAGGTTGTCACCCTTTACCTCGCTGGCAAGTTAAGTATATTTCACGATTGTACAGAAACACATTTCCTTTTCTGGTTTCTGATGCAGACAGAGTTGACAATGTGCAGTTTGCAATGATTTGTCTGCGGATTTTAGAACTGGCTTATTTATACTGTTGTGTTGGCGCGTGGCCAGGTGGTTAAGGTGTTCATCTAGTGATCTGAAGGTCGCTAGTTTGAGCCTCAGCTGAGGCAGCGTGTTGTGACCTTGAGCAAGGCACTTAACCACACGTTGCTCTGCGACAACACTGGTGCCAGCATCGGCCCTCGTGCCCTTCCCTTGGTCAACATCGGTGTCGTGGAGAGGGGAGACTTGCAGCATGGGCAACTGCCGGTCTTCCATGCAACCTTGCCCAGACCTGCGCCCTGGAAACCTTCCAAGGCGCAAATCCATGGTCTCACGAGACCAGCAGATGCCTATATACTGTTGTTATTGAAGAAATTATTGATTCACTTTGTCGAATTCCAAAGAAGCAAAGGGCATGGAGTGCAAAAAAACTGCTTGTTAATTTGAAGTGGAATGGCTTATTCTCCTTAGAATAGCTTCATGTTTGCTTCAACTTAAACTATCAGTGCGCACATGTTGTTGTCACTGAGAAAAAAATTGCACAGCACAGAATCACGTTTAGTATCACCGGCGTATGTCAGGAAATTTGTTGTCTTTGCAGCAGCAGTACAATGCAATACATAATAATAGGGAAAAACTGTGAATCACAGTAAGTGTACATACATGTATAAAAATGTTAAATTAAGTAAGTAGTGCAAAATAGAAATGAAAAAAGTAGTGAGGTAGTATTCATGGGTTCAATGTCCATTCATAAATCGGATGGCAGAGGGGAAGAAGCTGTTCCTGAATCACTGGGTGTGTGTCTTCAGGCTTCTGTACCTCCTACCTGATGGTAATAATGAGAAGAGGGGATGACCTGGGTGAAGGGGGTCCTTAATGATGGAAGCTGCCCTTTTGAGGCATTGCTCCTTGAAGATGTCCTGCATACTACGGAGGCTAGTGCCCATGAGAAGGAACGGACTGTTTACAGCTCTCTGCAGCTTCTTTCGGTCCTGTGCAGTAACACTCCCCTCCACCCTCCATACCAGACGGTGATGCAGCCAGTTAGAATACTCTCCACAGTACATCTGTAGAAATTTGCGAGTGTCTTTGGTGACTACCCAAACTCCCCAATTACCCACAACGTCCATGCCGATCACAATGTCAAATGAAACACATCCAAATTGCACGTAATCCACATGATCTCAATCCAAACTGATCCCATCTGGCTCCCACGATCCATATCCCACATTTCCTCACCATTCTTGTGCCTAACAGCCTCTTATTAAATGTCAAGGTTCAACATTGTTTAATGTCATTTCCAGTACATACGCGTAAAGGAGAATGAAATAATTCTTTCCCCAGATCCGATGCAGCAAAAAAAAACACAATAAGATAAAGAACACAATAATAATAAAACACAATAAATATAAATACATAAAATCATTAATATACACAGATTGTTTGTATATCCATAAAGTGACGCTAGGCACAGGAGTGTCTGTACATAAGGTGACTGACAGGAAATGATAAAGTAGTGGTGGTTGGGGGTGTGGAGGGGTGGGTTAGTGGGTGGAGGTGTTGATCAGCCTTACTGCTTGGGGAAAGTGACTATTTTCGAGTCTGGTGTTTCTGGAGTGGATGCTACGTAGCCTCCTCCCTGACGGGAGTGGGACAAACAGCCCATGAGCAGGGTGGGTGGGATCCTTCATGATGTTACTGGCCCTCTAACAGCACCTTTCTGTGTACCTGAGGGACAAAAGTCTCTTTGGATGGGACAGCCTGCGTTGGTGAGTGAGTGAGCCTGAGGTTTGTGTGGGGTGGGATGCAGCGAAAGAACCCCAGAGAGAGAGAGAGATAGATCGATGTTTCCCACTTCCTCGGGTAATTAGAGACTTGCTGATCGTGCATCTGTAAACATGGAACTGCGTGAGGCCCTGGTTAATTAGAACGCTGAGACATCATTTGACAGACACCAGCACAGCAGGTCGCTGCTGCCTACAGAGAACCACCTCTGCTTCACCCTGCAGTTCACACAGAGAGGGAGTGTCAGCCCTGGGACTGACTGAGAAGTTTAGTAACACATCATTGTAAATTAGGCTGGGGTTAAATCAGTGGGCTGCTGGGTGGTGCAGCTTGTTGGGCCGGAAGGGCCTGTTCTACACTGTCTCTCTAAATAAATAATATTAAATAATGCTCAGTGTGTCAGGTGCCGGGGTGAGTGTCTGGGCTGTTATCACACTGCAGAGACAAGGGACTGCAGACAGAATCACAGAGTTATACAGCACAGAAACAGGCCAATCGGCCCAATCGGACCATGCTGTCCAAGACATCCCATTTGCCTGTGTTTGGCCCATAGCATTCTAAACCTCTCCCACTCAAGAACCTGCCCTTCTGTTCAAGGGACTTAGTTCTTGGGTGTGAAGATCTCTGAGGGTCTATCCTGCACCCAGCATATCGATGCAGTTACAAAGAAAGCACAACAGCGGCTAGACTTCACTAGGAGCAGGTTTCATACTGTTTCTTTGTTTCGTGGCTGTCCATGGGAAGACAAATCTCAGGGTTGTATACTGCATTCATACTTTGCTAACAAATGTACTTTGAACCGTTGAGTCTGAGAGGATGAAAGACGTGAAAATTTCTACAGGTATACCATGGAAAGCATTGTAACTGGCTGCACCACCATCTGGTATGGGGTGGGGGGAGGTTTATATGTATACACTCTGCAATTTACAGCTGTTATTATTATGTATTGCTGTGAGCTGCAGCCACATAATAATTAATTTCACAACATAGGCCAGTGATATTAAACTTGATTCTGGTTCTGAACCGTCTGCTGAATGATATCACTCTTGTTATTTAATTATTAATATTGAAGAAAATGTGGTTTGAATCAGTATGCTGGTACAATGATTTCACATTGCTGTTCACAAAGCTGAGGTTGGTAGGTTCTTGGCAGGTCAGGTGTCCAATGTTACAGGAAGAAGGCAGGAGAATGGAGTTGAGATGGATAAACAAATCAACCATGATGGGATAGCAGAGCAGATGCGACAGGCCAAATGTCCTCACTCTGGTCCTATATCTCATGGTTGTATCACAGATATTGTCTGTGTCTTCTAACTGTCAGCTATTTTAAACACAGGCCAATGAGTTTGTTAACAAAAAGAAAACAAAAAAAAACATAAAGTGCTGGAGGAACTCAGTAGGTCAAGCAGTATCTGTGGAGGGGAATAAACAGTCGATGTTTCAGGCCAAGACCCTTCATCAGCACCCGAAATGTCAACTGCTTATTCCTGACCCGCTGACTTCCTGCAGCATTTTGTGCGTGATGCTCTGGATTTCCAGCATCTGCAGAATCTCCCATGTTTATGGTCAACATATTGGGTGTTTAAAAATCTTACTTTAAAGTTATGGCACGGTAACTAACGAGCCCAAACCACCCAATTAACCTACTAACCTGCACACCTTTGGAGCGTGGGAGGAAACCAGAGCACCCAGAGGAAACCCACGCGGTCACAGGGAGAACGCACAAACTCCTTACAGGCAGTCGCGGGAATTGAAGCCAGGTCAGTGGCGCTGCAACGCAATGTGCTAACCACTACGCCATTGTGCCACCCAATGTGTGTGTTACTCTGGATTTCCAGCAACTGAAGAACTTCTTATGCTTATGATCAATATTTGTGGTGGAGATCCTTCATCTGTAACAGGACAGATGAAAGATCTCTACCCAAAATATCGACAGTCCATCCACAGAGAGAACAGCAGCTATCCTCCTCCCCAGCTTGAATGTCTAGAGGGCATGCATTCAAGAGAAGAGGGGGCGAGACAGTGTGAGTTAAAAGATGAGTGGGGCATTTTTTTTATATAGAGAGTGGTGGGTAGCTGGGATACAGTGCCAGGGATCCCACACCACCAGATTTATAGAGAGTGGTGGGTAGCTGGGATATAGTGCCAGCAATCCCACACCACCAGGTTTAGGGACAGTTCTTGCCCTCCAACCATCAGTCTCCTGAACCAGCATCGGTAACTTCACTCACAACTCTAAGCCCATTCCTTCACCTACACACTCACTCAGAAGGACTCTTCACAACTCATGCTCTCATTATTACTTCTAATTGCAGTTTGACTCCTTTTGTACCTTGGCTGTTTGTCGGTCTTTGCCTGTTTATGCACTTTCTCAATAAATTCTACAGTATTTCATTTTTTCCTGTAAATACCTGCAAGCAAATTAAATTATGGTATACCTGGTAATATAGACAAACATATTAGAGATGGTGTAGAGGGAGTTTCACTCTGTGTCTGACCCCGGGACTGTGTGATGGGACAGTGTAGAGGGAGCTTCACTCTGTGTCTGACCCTGGGAGTGTGTGATGGGACAGTGTAGAGAGAGTTTCACTCTGTGTCTGACCCTGGGAGTGTGTGATGGGACAGTGTAGAGGGAGCTCCACTCTATGTCTGACACCAGGAGTGTGTGATGGGACAGTGTAGAGGGAGCTTCACTCTGTGTCTGACCCTGGGAGTGTGTGATGGGATGGTGTGGAGGGAGCTTCACTCTGTGTCTGACCCCGGGAGTGTGTGATGGGACGGTGTAGAGGGAGCTTCACTCTGTGTCTGACCCCGGGAGTGTGTGATGGGACAGTGTAGAGAGAGTTTCACTCTGTGTCTGACCCCGGGAGTGTGTGATGGGACAGTGTAGAGGGAGCTCCACTCTATGTCTGACACCAGGAGTGTGTGATGGGACAGTGTAGAGGGAGCTTCACTCTGTGTCTGACCCCGGGAGTGTGTGATGGGATGGTGTGGAGGGAGCTTCACTCTGTGTCTGACCCTGGGAGTGTGTGATGGGACAGTGTAGAGGGAGCTTCACTCTGTGTCTGACCCTGGGAGTGTGTGATGGGATGGTGTGGAGGGAGCTTCACTCTGTGTCTGACCCCGGGAGTGTGTGATGGGACGGTGTAGAGGGAGCTTCACTCTGTGTCTGACCCTGGGAGTGTGTGATGGAACAGTGTAGAGGGAGCTTCACTCTGTGTCTGACCCTGGGAGTGTGTGATGGGACAGTGTAGAGGGAGCTTCACTCTGTGTCTGACCCTGGGAGTGTGTGATGGGATGGTGTGGAGGGAGCTTCACTCTGTGTCTGACCCCGGGAGTGTGTGATGGGACGGTGTAGAGGGAGCTTCACTCTGTGTCTGACCCTGGGAGTGTGTGATGGAACAGTGTAGAGGGAGCTTCACTCTGTGTCTGACCCCAGGAGTGTGTGATGGGATGGTGTGGAGGGAGCTTCACTCTGTGTCTGACCCTGGGAGTCTGTGACGGGCTGGCGTAGATGGAACTTCACCCTATATCTGACCCTGGGGACATCCATCAAAGACCCCCACCATCCAGGGCCATGCCATCTTTTCACAGCCCCCATCGGGCAGGAGATTACAGAACCCTGAAGTCCCACACCACCAGGTTCGGGAACAGCTCCTTCCCTTCCACCATTTACTCTTGAACCAGCTGGCACAACCCTGATCACTAACCTAGTACAGCAACACTTCGATCACTTTGCACGACAATGGGCATTTTTGTTGTCATTATATTTGTTGTTCGTCTAAGCATTTACGTCTAATGTATGCTTTGTGAGTGCTGATTGTCTGATGATCTGTGGATCTGTGTCTATGCTGCTGCTGCAAGTGAGTTTCTGATGCACCTTGTGCATACGTCTACTTGTGCAGATGCCAATAAACTCAACTTGATTCGGTGAGTTTGATACTGCAAGGGCTGAGAGAAAGTCTGATCTAATGTACTGAAATCTCTTGCACGCAAAGGTAATAACACTTAGTCGAGTGCGTTGGAGTGCTGGATAATTCTCTCACTGTTTTTCTCACGCTTGGGGTGAGTCACTGTTGCATAATAATCAAAAATTAATTCTCAGTTCTGAATTTCACTCATAAATACAACATGCAACAACTGCTAATTGAAGTTTTTCAAATTATAATGGCCCTCTGTTTGCTACTGTAAATATAAATCAAAGCCCAGCACAGCTTTCATGAAATGAAAGGCGTTAAACCCTGTTATAGGAAAAGATTAGGAGTTTATTCCCAGGAGTTTAGCTCTGGTCATTCACCAACAGGAAATATCTCAATAAGATTGAAAGAGTGCAGAGAAAAATTACAAGAATTTTGCTGGGACTGAGTTATAGAAAAAGGTTGAATAGGCAAGAACTTTATTCCCTGAGGCGCAGGGGAATGGGGAGAGATTTGATAGAGATATGAGAAATTACACCTCTATCAAATCAAAGCCTTTTCCGCTGAGTTGGGTGAGACTAGAACTAGAGGTCATGGGTTAAGGGTGAAAGGTGAAATGTTTAAGGGGACCATGAGGGGGAACTTCTTCACTCAGAGGGTGGTGAGAATGTGGAAGTGGCGGATGTGGGTTTGATTGCAACATTTAAAAGAAATTTGGGAGAGATATGGAGATCTCTGGTCCAAGTGCGAATCAATGAGTCGAGGTAGAATAAGTTTGGCATGGACTAGATGGGCTGAAGGGCCTGTTTCTGTGCTGTAAACTCTGTGTCTGGTGGCCTGGCTCACTGCCCAACAGAGTGTTACCGGCCAGTGACCAGTGCGGTGGTCACCCTCCTCCTAGAGAGAGAGACACCAGGTCAAGGAGGAGCTCACCACAAATGAGGCTGGACCTTGCACCATGAATGTTGGGGTCTCGGCAAGCAGAATACAAGTGCATAGAACGTAGAACAGTACAGCTAGGGGCAGGCCATTCAGCCCACAGTGTTGTGATGACCTTGATGCCAATTTATACTAAATGTCCTGCTGTGTATCACCCACATCCTTCCATTCCCTTCATATTCATGTCTGTTTCAAAGCTCTTAAACTCCACCAAACTGCCTGTATGTTTTATAACCCAAAAACATTAAACTCATTAAGACGAAAAGAGAGAGGGAGTCAGGCATGCCAGTCTAACTCGGTTTTTACTTTTAGTGAGGCGTGTACGTACCACATGGCAGCATCACAACATATGAAATTCACGTATTTTTACATAAAACCCACAACAACTTATTGAAACAAGTAACGAATGCTTACCCAAACAATATTACTCAAATACACAACACTACCCTGGTAACTGAGTCTCCTGCCGCTGTTGCTGCTATCTGTGATATTCCGCTGAACATTGTGGGCATGCCGTTGAAGTGTAGGTTATTGACACGAGTGACACATTTCACTGATGTGGATGTGGTGACTGTAGTGTAACGGTACCAAGGTAGCTTAGCAGTTAGCGTGACGCTATTACACCCTGGGACATCCGAGTTTGGAGTTCAGTTCTGGCGTCCTCTGTAAGAAAGTTTGCATGTTCTTCCCGCGGGTGCACAGGTTCCTCCGGGCGCTCCGGTTTCCTCCCACATTCCAAAGGCAGACCAGTTAGTAGGTTAATTGGTCATTGTAAACTCTGCAGCAATTAGGCTGGGGTTAAGCGGGGGGGGTTTCTGGGCGGGGCCTGTTCCACACGGCATCTCAAATAAATACATAAATCTGAATCTGAATCTGAATCAAAATCTAAACCTGAATCTAAACCCCAATCTAAATCTGAATCTAAACCCCAATCTAAATCTGAATCTGAATCCAAACCCCGATCTAAATCTGAATCCAAACCCCAATCTGAAGCTGGACGTGAACCTGTCAGGTTTAAGAGTCAGACTCTGAATTCCCCGGGTGCGGGAGGCTCAGTGCTGAGAGATGGGTTTGCAGTGGATAGGTGCTGACTGGCTGGCACCTATAATTTTTCCATGGTGTTTGACTGAGGAAAATCAACTCAGCCCTGCAAGCACCAAGTTCAGGAACAGCTGACAGGGAGCAATAAGCACTGGGCCAGTGAGAGAAACCTTTACTTCCTGAAAAGAGCCACCAGTCACCCAGATCCTTTCCTTTTCATACCCTGCCCAGAGCACTGCTAAATCATCGACAACCGTTTGTAAAGTGGCAGGATTACATCAACACCCTGTAATACTTGCAAACATATGAACTGCTTGACTCATCACCACTCATCACTGCTACGATAGTTTAAATTGTTTGCTAATTAGGACACCAGATTCCCTTTCACATCCTGAACACGCTGCAGGGAAGAGATTAACAGTCCGTGCTAAATGAAGCTTTCACTCTGAAAAATGCTTTAGAACAAGACATCTGTCCATATTCATAAAACCGTAAGACAGGAACAGATATCAACCATTCAGTCATGGCTGAATTACCATAGTAACACAGCACAGAGTCAAGGCCACCAGCCATCTGATTGCTGCCAGCCACCACACTCTCTCTGCTAATCCTGGTTGGTTGTGCATGGACAATAACCTTTCTCCTTCATGCACCTATCTAGATACCACTTAACGTATCCACTCCAACCACTTCCTCAGGCAGTTCAGTCCAAGCATTTACGATCAACACTGGTGCACCTCAGGGGTGTGTGCTTAGCCCACTGCTCTATTCTCTATATACCCATGACTGTGTGGCTAGGCATAGCTCAAATACCATCTATAAATTTGTTGATGATACAATCATTGTTGGTAGAATCTCAGGTGGTGACGAGAGGGCGTGCAGGACTGAAATATGCCAACTAGTGGAGTGGTGCCGCAGCAACAACCCGGCACTCAACGTCAGTAAGACAAAAGAGCTGATTGTGGAATTCAGGAAGGGTAAGTCAAAGGACCACATACCAATCCTCATAGAGGGATCAGAAGTAGAGAGAGTGAGCAGCTTCAAGTTCCTGGGTTTCAAGATCTCTGAGGATCTAACCTGGTCCCAACATATCAATGTAGTTATAAAGAAAGCAAGACAGAGGCTATACTTCATTAAGGAGTTTGAAGAAATTTGGCATGTCAACAAACACATTCAGAAACTTCTATAGTTGTACAGTGGAGGGCATTCTGACAGGCTGCATCACTGTCTGGTATGGAGGGGCTACTGCACAGGACCAAAAGAAGCTGCAGAAGGTTGTAAATCTAGTCAGCTCCATCTTGGGTACTAGCCTACAAAGAACCCAGGACATCTTCAGGGAGCGGTGTGTCAGAAAGGCAGCGTCCATTATTAAAGACCTCCAGCACCCAGGGCATGCCCTTTTCTCACTGTTACCATCAGGTAGGAGATACAGAAGCCTGAAGGCACACACTCAGTGATTCAGGAACAGCTTCTTCCCCTCTACCATCCAATTCCTAAATGGACATTGAAGCTTTGGACACTACCTCACTTTTATTTTAATATACGGTATTCCCGTTTTTGCACTTTTTTAAATCTATTCAATATGTGTAATTGATTTACTTGTTTATTTATTATTATTATGTTTTATTTTATTTATTATTTTTTTTCTCTCTCTGCTAGATTACGTATTGCATTCAACTGCTGCAATTGCTATCAAATTTCATGTAACATGCCGGTGATAATAAATCTAATTCTGAATCTGACTTATTCTCCTTCTCAACCCCATTCTCCTGCCTTCTCCCTATAACCTTCGACACCCTGACTAATCAAGAAGCTATCAACCTCTTGGTCTCTACAGCCGTCTGTGGCAACGCATTCCACAGACTTAACATCCTATGGCTAAAGAAATACTTCTTCATTTCTGTTCCAAATGGACATCCCTCTATTCTGAGGCTGTGCCCTCTGGCCCTAGACTCCCCCACTATTAGAAACATCCTCTCGACATCCACACTATCTAGGCCTTTCCAATATTCGATAAGTTTCAATGAGATTCCCCCCCACCATCCTTCCAAACTCCAGCAAGTACAAGCACAGAGACGTCAAAAGCTCCTCAATCATTAACCCCAAACAAGAGAAAATCTGCAGATGCTCGAAATCCAAGCAACACACACAAAATGTTGGAAGAACTCAGCAGGCCAGGCAGCATCTATGGAAAAAAGTACAGTCGATGTTTCCACAGATGCTGCCTGGCCTGCTGAGTTCCTCCAACATTTTGTGTGTGTTGCTCAATCATAACTCTTTCATTCCTGGATAATACTCATAACCTCTTCTGCTCTCTACCCAATTCTAGAACATCTTTCCTTAGATTTTGGGCCCAAGACTGTTCATAACACTGCAAATTCAGTCATAGCCCCTCGGCCCATTGCGTCCGTGCTGACCAGCAACAACCCATTTTCACTGAGCTGATACTAATCCCACTTTATTCTCACATTCCCATTACTTTGCCCCAGATTCCACCCCTAGGGGCAATTTACAGCGGGCAATTAACAGTTCTTCCAGGTGAGGGAACACTTCACCCGCAAATCTGCTGGGGTCGTATATTGTGACCAGTGCTCCCGAAGCGGTCTCCTCTACGTTGGTGAGACCCTTCATAAATTGGGGGACTACTTCACTGAGCACCCCCGCACCATCCACCATAAGTGGCCAAACACTTTAATTCCAATTCCCATTCCCAGTCTGACGTTTGGTCCATGGCCTCCTCGTGCGCCACAATGAAGGAGAAACACTTTGCATTCCATCCGGGTAGCCTCCAACATGATGGCAGGAACATTGATTTCTTCTTCTGGTAAAACAATTTTCCCTCTTTTTCCATTCCCCACTCTGGCCTCTTACCTCGGCCCTACCTGCTTATCACCTCCCCCTGGGTCCCCTCCTCCTTCCCTTTCTCCTATGGCCCAGCTGACTTCACCGATCACCTACTAGGTATCCTCCTCTTCCTCTCTTCCCCCCACCCTGTTATTCTGGCACCTTTCTCCTTTCTCTCCAGTCCCAATGACTGGTCTCAGCCCAAAATTTTGACTGTTTACTCATTTCCATAGACGTTGCCTGATCTACTGAATTCCTCCAGCATATTGCGTGTATTGCTCTGGTTTTCCAGCATCTGCAGAATCTTTTGTGTTTATAATTGATTTACTAGCCTGTCCATCTTTGGAATGTGTGAGGAAACTGGAGTGCCCGGTGGAGCTGGAAGGTATAAGTCTACCCAGCTCCCTGAAAGGGAGGACACACTGGATAGGGTGGGTAAGAAGGTGTTGGCACGCTGGCCTTCATGGGTCAGGTCATTGAATACAGGCATTGGGAAGACACGTTACAACTGTTCAAGTCATTAGTGGGACCCTACGTGGAGTATTGTGTGCAGTTCAGCTTGCCCAGCAACAGGAAGGATAGCGTTAAACTGGAGAGGGTTCAGAAAGGATTCACAAGGACGGTACCATGACTGGAGCACTTCAGCTATAAGGAGAAAATAGGTCTTTTCCTCCTGGAACCTAGGAGCCTGGCAGATGACATAATCCAACGCAGATTATTACATCACACTGCAGGTCTTTCAGCCCATGATGCTATGCTGACCTTTTAACCTACTCGACAATCAATCTAACCCTTCCCTCGTACACAACCCTCAACTTTTCTATCGTCCATCTACCTATCTAAGAGTTTCTTAAATGTGCCTAATATATCTGCTTCTATCACCGTCCCAGGCAGCACCCATCACTCTGCGTAAAAAACTTACCCCTTATATCCCCCCATACTTTCCTCCAATCACCTTAAAATTATGCCCTATCATATTAGCCATTTCCGTCAGAGAAAGAAGTCTCTGGCTGTCCATAGCCTCTTATCGTCTTGCACACTCCTATCGTCTTGCACACTCCTATCGTCACTTCTTATTCTCCTTCCAAAGAGAAAAACCTCAGCTCGCACAACCCCTCATAAGGCATGTCCTCTAATTCAGGCAGCAACCTAGTAAATCTCCTCTGCATCCCCTCTACAGCTTCCACATCATTCCTTTGATGAGGTGACCAGAACTGAACACAATATTCCAAGTGTGGATTAACCAGGCCTTTACAGAGCTGTAACACTATCTCATGGTTCTTGAACTCAATCCCCCAACTAATGAAGGCCAATGCACCATTCGCTTTCTTAACATCCCTAACAACTTGCATGGCAATTTTGAGGGACCTATAGACTTGGACCCCAAGATCCTTCTGTTCCTCCACACTGCTAAGAATTCTCCATTCAGAAATCGTAAGGGGCACAGATAAGCTCGATGGTCAAAGTCTATTTTTCTAGAGAGTGGAGTCTAAATCTAGAACGTAGAGGTTTAAGAAGAGAGGGTAAAGATTTACAGGGGACCTGAAGGGCAAATTTTTCACATGGAGAGTGGTGAGTATTTGTTACGAGCTGCCAGAAGAAGTGGAAGAGGTGTGAACAATTAAAGTGTTTAAAACAGATTTAGCTATGGATATGGATAAAAAAAAGGGGAGGGAGGAGAAGATGGCAGCGCGACGCAGCGCGCGCGGCCGTTCCGAATGATATCCTATGTGTTAACTAGGGGGCCGTGCACAATCCTGATTTGATGGGGACAGCCGTGAGAAGCACAGAGGAACACCTGGAGAAACTTCTGAAATGCCTGCTTCGCTGCCGCTGCTACTGTGCGATCGAAAATCTCTGGAGGGGAGGGCCCCAAGTCCTCGGCTTTGCCTATTGCCTGTTTCCGGGGCCAGGGTTGAAGCGCTCGGCAGAGATGGTGCTCGGTGCTCGGTGTCGGAGAGCTGGTTGGAGGCTCGGAGTTTTCAGACGGGCTCGGAGTCGGACTGTGGTCGGATACTTCCAGGGTGCTGCATCGGCAAGTTGGCGGTGCTGGAGGTTCACCGTCTGCGTGAGATGATGGGACTTTCGAGAGACTTTGAGACTTTTACTGTGCCCATGGTCTGTTCTTTATCAAATTACGGTATTGCTTTGCACTGTTGTATCTATATGTTATAATTATGTGGTTTTTGTCAGTTTTTCAGTCGGTTTGTCAGGTGTTTCTGTGATATCATTCTGGAAAAACATTGTATCATTTCTTAATGCATGCATTACTAAATGAGAATAAAAGAGGACTACGTGTCCTCTTAATCTAATCTAATCTAAAAAAAAGTGTTCAGGGAGATGTGGCCCAAATGGAGGCAAATGAGACTAGGTCATAAATTCAAAGTAAATTTATTATCAAGGTAGTGCATTAACATTACTATCTTGACAAAATTCACAAAATGCTGGAGGAACTCAGCAGGTCAGGCAACATCTGTTCTTTTTCATAAATTCTATTGTTTCTTTATTTTGTGGCTGCCTGCAAGAAGGTGAATCTCAAGGTAAACTGTACGCACTTTGATAATAAATGTACTTTGAAGAATCGAAATGGCAAAGCTTGTCACATAGTAACCAGAAGAATTGTCATAGGGTTTTGGGTTTCACAGACCAGAGCTTCATGCTGACACAGGGTTTTCATCTGCCCAATAAATTACATTTTGGACAGTCAGCTGTGATGCAGGGATCAGGAATTGAATGGTTTGGAGAGATGGAGATGTTTGATTATTTACTGGGGTTGAAGTTAATTGTCACTGTATTTCTGATATTTAGAGTTATGGATTCAGGCAACCCCAGAGACAGTCCCTTGGGTCCATCTGATCGATGTTGAGTGAGATTCCCATCTAAACTAGCCTCACTTTGGACCACACCCCTCTAAACCAGGAGTTCCCAACCTCGGTTCCGCACACCACTCAATTAATAGTGGGGGTCCATGGCATAAAAAAGGTTGGGAATCCTTGCTCTAAACATTTCCTGTCCATAAACCTGTCCAAGTCTCTTTTTTTTTATTTAGAGACAAAGACCAAACAGGCCTTTCTGGTCCAATGAACCACACCACTCAGCAACTCACCAACTTAACACTAGCTTAATCACAGGACAATTTACAATGACCGATTAACCCAACAACCGGTATGTTTTACAGTGCAGTAAAGGAAATTATAGAGGTATGAGACAGGAGTTGGCCAGAATTGATTGGAAAAGAACACTGGCAGGGATGATGGCAGAGCAGCAATGGGTGGAATTTCTGGTAGCAATTCGGAAGGCACAGCGTATATGCATCCCAAAGAGGAAGAAGTATTCTAAAGGCAAGATGACACAACCATAGCTAACAAGAAAAGTCAAAGCCAACATAATAGCCAAAATGTGGGCATATAATAGAGCAAAAATTAGTGGGAAGTTAAGAGGATTGGGAAGCTTTTAAAAAACCATCAGAAGGCAACTAAAGAATTCATTAAGAGGATAAAGATGGAAGATAAAAGTAAGCTAGTCACTAATATTAAAGAAGATATCAAAAGTTTCTGCAGATACAAAGTGTGAATGAGAGGAGAGAGTGGATATCGGACTGCTGGGAAATGATGTTGGAGAGGTAGTCAAGGGGGACAACGAAATGGTGGACAAAATAAATAAGTATTTTGCATCAGTCTTCACTGTGGAGGACACGAGCTGTATGGTAGAAGTTCCAGGTGGCAGAGGTCATGAAGTATGTGAAGTTACCATAACTAGAGAGAAGATTCTTGGGAAACTGAAAAGTTTGAAGGTAGGTAAGTCACCTGGACCAGATGGGTTCTGAAGGAGGTGGCTGAAGAGATAATGGAGGCATTAGTAATGATCTTTCAAGAATCACTAGATTCTGGAATGGTTCTGGAAGACTGGAGAATTGTAAATGTCACTCCTCTCTTCAAGAAGAGAGAGAGGCAGAAGAAAGGAAACTTTAGGCCAGTTAGTCTGACCTCAGTGGTTAGGAAATGTTGGATTCAATTATTGAAAATGAGGTCTCAGGATACTTGGAGGCACATGTTAAAAGAGCCCTAGTTAGCATGGTTTCCTCAAGGGAAAATTTTGCCTGGCAACTCTTGGCCCGAAGGGTCGACTGTGCTTCTTCCTATAGATGCTGCCTGGCCTGCTGCATTCACCAGCATTTCTTGTGTGTGTTGCCTGACAAATCTGTTGGAATTCTTTGAAGAAATAACAAGCAGGATAGACAAAGGAGAATCAGTTGATGTTGTGTACTTGAACTTTCAGAAGGCCACAACTGAGACAGCTTAACAAGCTACGAGGACATGGTATTACTGGAAAGATTCTAGCATGGATAAAGCAGGGGCTGATTGGCAGAAGGCAAAGAGTGGGAATAAGGGGAACCTTTTCTGGTTGGCTGCTGGTGACTAGTGGTGTTCCACAGGAGTCTGTGTTGGCACCAATTCCTTTTATGTTATATGTAATTGACTGCTTTGTTGCAAAGTTTTCAGATGATATGAAGATAGGTGGAGGGGCAGGTAGTTTTGAGGAAGTAGAGAGGCTACAGAAGGACTTAGACAGATTAGGAGAATGGGCAAAGAAATGGCAGATGGAATACAGTGTCAGAAAATGTATGGTCATGCTCTTTGGTAGAAGAAATGAAAGGGTTGACTATTTTCTAAATGGAGAGAAAATTCAAAAAACTGAGGCACAAAGGGATTTGGGAGTCCTTGTGCAGGATTCCCTGAAGGTAAATTTGTGGGTTGAGTCTGTGATGAAGAAGGCAAATGGGATGTTAGCATCCATTTCAAGAGGACTAGAATGTAAAAGCAAGGATACAATGTTGAAACTTTATAAAGCACTGGTGAGGCCTCACTTGAAGTATTGTGAGCAGTTTTGGGCCCCTTATCTTAGAAAGGATGTGCTGACACTGGAGAGGGTTCAAAGGAGGTTCACAAAAATGATTGCAGGATTGAATGGCTTGCCATAAGAAGAGTGTTTGATGGCTCTGGGCCTGTGCTCACTATAATTCAGAAGAATGAGGGGTGACCTCATTGAAACCTATCAGTTGGTGAAAGGCTTGATAGGGTGAATGTGGAGAGGATGTTTCCTATGTTGGGAGAGTCTAAGACCAGAGGACACAGCCTCAGTATAGAGGGGCTTCCTTTTAGAATGGAAATGAGGAGGAATTTCTTTAGCCAGAATACGGTGAATCTATGGAATTCTTTACCACAAGCAGCTGTGGAGGCCAAGCATTTTGTACATTTAATGCAGAGGTTGATAGATACTTGGTTGGACAGGGCATGAAGGGATATGGGGAGAAGGCAGGAGACTGGTGCTGAGAGGAAAATTGGACCAGCCATAATGAAATGGCACGGCAGACTCGATGGGCCAAATGGCCTAATTCTACTACTATATCTTATGGTCTCTGGACGGTGAGAGGAAACCCACACTAACAAACTAACTTTCTTACAGAGAACACCAGAATTGAACACCAAACACCAATGCCCCAAGTTGTAATCGCATCGCACTAACCACTATGCTACCTGCCTCAGTCACTTTCTCTGGCAGCTCAGAGTGAAAAAATTGTCCCGAAGGTTCCTCTTCAATCCCTCCCCTCTCAGTTTCAAAGTTCAAAGTAAATTTATCCCAGTACATATACAGTATATCATCATTTACAACCTGAGATTCATTTTCTTGAGAGTGGCAGGTGCAGATACGTCTCTACCAAAGGAGCTGTAAGGTGCTCCTTCCCTCGGTTAGCCTGTAGTTCACCCTTGGGTGAGGTGTAGCACCTGCTTAGCCCCCCACAATCAGGGTCACACAAAGCTGCGGGATCCTGTGGTGAATGGTCGTATCACATCCTGGTTATGCGACCACTGGCACCAGGCAATCTCTGTAGAGAAATGATGATGGCTGGGGTCACCCGTCTTGTAAGGACTCTGCCCCGAAGAAGGCAATGGCAAACCACATCTGTAGAAAAATTTGCCAAGAACCATCATGGTCATGGATGGACCTGATCGCACACGTCATACGACACGGTCCATAACAATGATGATGGTGAATCCCAGAAATACAAGAAACACAATAGATTTAATGAAAGGCTGCCCCCAAGAGGACCTTAATGCTATGCCCTTTGCTTCTTGATGCCCTGCCCTTGGGAAGCAATCTGAGAACAATCACTTTGTCTATGTTCGTCATAATGTCTCAAACAACGTTTGGAAAATAGCCGATAGAAGTTGTAATTACATTAAAATACGCATGCACTCAAACAGAAAGCTTCCAATTAACTGCTCAACAAAGATAATTATGAAAATGACTTGACCCAAAGGCATTGAGTGGGATAATATTCCATCCTTTCCCATTGAATTGACTTGGAATCGGTTGAGCTTTATAAAACTCGGGTTAGGCCACATCTGGGGTTTTGCATTCAGTTCTGGTCGCTCTATTATAGCAAGGATGAGGAGGCTTTAAGGACGTTCACCGGGATGCTGCCTGGATTAGAGAGGATGTTCTACCAGAGAGACTGGAATTCTACTTCAACACTTAATCTCTTCAACCCATCTCTTCCAGCTTCTTATTTCCACCCCCCAGCCCCCCACCACCTTCCCCCTCAACTATCCCCTGCCAGCTTCTTCCGTTTCCTTCCTTTCCAGTCCCGATGGAAGGTCTTGGCCTGCAGTGTTGACTGTTTATTCCCCCCATTGATACTGGCTGACTGACTGAGTTCCTCCAGCATTTTGTGCATATTGGACAAACTTAGGGTGTTTCTGCTGGAGCTTCAGAGGCTGAGGGGAGATCTGATCGAGATTTGTAAGTTTATGAGAGGCATAGCTAGAGTGGACTGAGAGTATCTGTTTCCCAGGGAGGAAATGTCTAATAACAGAGGGCATGCATTTGAGGTGAGAGGGGTTAATTTCAAAAGAGATGTGAGGGGCAGGTTTTATTTTACACAGAGAGTGGTGTGTGCCTGGGGAGGTGGCAGAGGCAGATACATTAGAGACTTTTAAAAGACGTTTAGATCAGCACATGGATGTGAGGAAAATGGAAGGAAATGGACATTGTGTAGGCAGAGGGGATGGGTTTAGACATTTGGTTACTAATTGAATTGGGTCAGCACAACATTGTGGGCTGAAGGGCCTGTTCCTGTGCTGTACTGTTTTCTGAATGGAATTGGAGTGGTCTACTGGGAGTCTTTCTGACGGAAATATATAAGAACTGTAATGGTCCATTTGGAATCTATGTACCATGGTACAGCAAGTTAACGACATGATCTTATCACCATTACAGAAAAATGCGAATGACTAATCAAACCTGGGAGTGTTATTTGACATTTCAGAAGGACAGGCAAAAGGCAAGCGAGGCTTTTTTCTTAAGGGCTATTAGTAAGCAGAGGAGATCGGCGGGGAGAGATGATTTTGGCTAAGTAAAAGAACTAGAAAAAATTCGGGAAATACAAGAGATAGCAGACGCTGGAATCTGGAGCAACAAACAAACTAGCAGGTCAAGCAGTAGCTGTGGAGAGGGATGTCGATGTTTCCGTCAAGTCCAGCATTGAGAGAAATCATCCTGAGGTCACCAAATACTAGTTATAAAACTGGGCATGGCATGAAATATTAGAGATGTAAAAGTGGCCAGTGTTGGCGCGTGGCCAAGTTGTTAAGGCATCGGTCTAGTGATCTGAAGGTCGCTAGTTCGAGTCTCAGCTGAGGCAGCGTGTTGTGTCCTTGAGCAAGGCACTTAATCACACATTGCCCTGCGACAACACCAGTGCCAAGCCGTATCGGCCCTAGTGCCCTTCCCTTGGACAACATCGGTGGCATGGAGAGGGGAAACTTGCAGCATGGGCAACTGCTGGTCTTCCATACAACCTTGCCCAGGCCTACGTCCTGGAAATCTTCCAAGGTGCAAATCCATGGTCTCCCGAGACTAACGGATGCCTATATATAAAAAAAATGGACTGAAATATGGCAGATGGAATTTGATGTAGAGATGTGTAATGTGTTACACTTTGGGAGGACAAACCAGGGTAGGACTTACGCAGTGTGTTAGGGCACCGAAGTGTGTGGTAGATGAGAGGGATCTGGGAATACAGGTCCATAATTCCTTGAAAGTAGCATCACAGGTAGATAGGGTTGTAAAGACAGCTTTGGCACATGGGCCTTCATAAAGCAATGTATTGAGTACATAACTTGGCATGTTATGTTGAAGTTGTACAAGACATTAGTGAGGACATCTGGAGTATAATGTGCAGTTTTGGTCACCAACCTGCAGGGAAGATACCAATAAGATTGAATGAGAACGGAGCAAATTTACTAAAATTTTGCCAGGACTTGAGGACCTGAGTTATAGGGAAAGGTTGAATAGGTTAGGACTTTATTTCCTGCAGCTTAGGAGATTTGATAGAGGTATACAAAATTATGAGGGGTAGAGACAGGGTAAATGCAAGCAGGCTTTTTCCACTCAGGCCATGGGCTAAGGGTGAAAGGTGAAATGTTTAAGGGAAATGTGAGGGGCAGCTTTTTCACTCAGAGGGTGGTGAGAGTGTGGAATGAGCTGCCAGTGGAAGTGGTGGATATGGGTTCAGCTGCGACATGTAAGAGAAGTTTGGATGAGTACTTGGATGTGAGGGGTATGGAGAGCAAGGTCCACGATTGGGTCAATGGGACGAGGCAGAATAACAGTTCAGCATGGAATGATGGGCTGAAAGCCCTTCTTTCTGTGCTATAGTGCTCTGTCATTCTATGACTCTATGACATAATAACACGTGGGATTTTAGACTGGCTGCAAAAGGAACAAATTAAATTTACCATAAATTAATGTGGAATACTCCAAGTTTATTTACTGATTTATCAGCAGATGGCAGGGACAGATAGCGGGGGAGATGCGTGGCTTTGGTCTCAGCAAGGACTAGGCCTCAAACCTCAGTTTTGCCTGCTTACAGCCTCCCAGGAGAGAGGCATTGGAGTCAGTGTGTCCCACCGGAGACAGTGTGGTACAATTTCCAAGCTGGAGTCAGTGCTGCCCCCCAGTGTTCGCTTGACAGAAGACAAGCTGTATTAAGGTTCCCTCCCCCTCCTGTCTTCTCCTGTCATTTTGGATCTCCCCCTCCCACTCCCACTTTCAAATCTCTTACTATCTCTTTTGTCCGTTAGTCCTGACGAAAGGTCTCGACCTGAAACGTCAACTGTACTTCTTCCAATAGATGCTGCCTGGCCTGCTGCGTCCACCAGCATGTTGTGCGTGTTGTTGTATTAAGGCTGACAAGAGCCTTTTGCAACACTCTTGAACTCAGCATCTTAGAGTCTAGACTATATCTTCTGTGTGACTGTATTTTACTGATATCCTATCTGTGTCTTATGTGCCTTGTGCTGTGTATGACTGTTGGTACTGTGTTTTGCTCATTGGCCCCAGAGTAACACTGTTTTTTTTGGCTGTATTCATATATGGTTGAATGACAATTGAACTATAAAGAGGCTAAAATTTGTGGAACATGTATGAAGTGCCTTTCTGAATCAGTATGCCAAGAAACCCACATGTGAAAGACCACTTAGATTTGGTTTTCTGCAATGGGAAAGGGTTAACCGAAAAGCTTTTGTCAAAGGGCCATTGGGGAAGAGTGATCCTAATATGGTGGAACCTCATGAAAGTTGTAGAATAGAGGCACCTTGGAGCACAAATACAAGGTTCCTTGAAATCAGGGGTGAGTTTTTTTACGCAGAGAATGGTGGGTGTATGGATGGAATGGGCTGCCGGCGACAGTGGTGGAGGTGGATACGATAGGGTCTTTTAAGAGACTCCTGGATATGTACATGGAGCTTAGAAAAATAGAGGGCTGTGGGTAACCCTAAGTAATTTCTCAGGTAAGGACATGTTCAGTACAACTTTGTGGGCCAAAGGGCCTGTATGGTGCTGTAGGTTTTCTATCACTGGTAGACAGGGTGGTGAAGAAGACTTTCGGTATGGTGGCTTTCACCTGACAGGGCATTGAAATTGTAACATTATTTACAGAATTAGCTGTTGATGAGGCTGCATTTGGAATATTGTGTTCAGTTTTGGACACCCTGCAGTAGCAAAGATACCATTAAGCTGGAAAGACTGCAGATGAGGTTCATGAGGATGTTGTCAGGACTGGATCAAGGCTGGGCTTTTTATTGGACTGCCTAGATCTCGCTCTCCGTAATGAGATGGTGTCACTGATAAGGTTTTGTCAAAGGGCCTTTGGGGAAAAGTAACCATAACGTGGTAGAAAGTAATGGCTACAACACTTGTGCTGTCCCTGGCACATCCTTGAGTGTGTTGGTTGTTAACACAAAAGATGCACTTCACTTTATGTTCTGAATTTTCGATGATCATGTGGCAAACAAAGCTAACCTTAAACACAAGGGATTCTGCAGATGCTGGAAATCCAGAGTAACACACACACAATGCTGGATAAACCCAGCAGGTCAGGCAGCATCTGTGGAAATCAACCAACAGTCGGCATTTTGGGCTGAGACTCTTCAATTAAGACTCACCGGCTCTGCCGTCTTTCAGATAACGGCGTGGTGCTTAGCCATGCGGAGGAACAGGGGGAGCTTGGGATCCACGTCCATTGACACGCAGGTTGATAGGGTGGCTAAGGATTTCAATGGCTTGTGTTCTGTGCTGTTCTTCCAAGTTTGTAGGGCCCGTTACATTGGCGCTCGAGTGCGTGGCACCACTTGTGGGCTGCCCCCCAGCACAACATTGTATGTTCAGAATCAGAATCAGATTTAATATCACCGGCATATACCACGGAGTTTGTTAACTTAGCAGCAGCAGTACAATGCAGTAGATGATAAATACAGAAGTGTTCATGGCTTCAATGCCCATTCATAAATCAGATAGCAGAAGCTGTTCCTGACTCGCTGAGAGTCTGTCTTCAATTTACATGAGATAAATAAACCTGAACCTTGAATGTTTAACCGAGATGAAACTTAGAGCAGGATTCTCCTTTTGGACCTTGGTATCTGGTGGTTGGAGTTCTGCAGGGCAGCCTGTCCTCGTGTTGGAGGACTGTCCGTGTCGGGGTGGGGGGGGCGAGTAGGATATTGGTTTGTTTTGCTGCTGTTGTCTTGGTTTGTTGTTCCGGCCGCGCGTTCTGGTGGCACTATAGAAAGCTCATATTGTTCCACTGAACGTGGTTAGCACGCTTATTTTAGTACCAGACCACGTGGCGATACACTTACCGGCTGCCCCCAGCAAATCCCTAGGTTAAGTTGGACCCATTTCACTCTATGTTTCAATGTACAATCTGAATCTGATGCAATTTAATATGAGACTTAAAACTAGATAAGGAAGGTATGCAGATATGAGAGAGTACTGGCTGTGGCTATCAGTAAAAATAAATGGAAAGGCTTGGGGATGGACAGGAAACAGTTAGCTTTTAACAAAATAATGCACAAATTTTCCTAAGGGACAAAGAAAACCAACAGGAAAACTGATTCATTCATGGATGAAAACAGAAAATAAAGATATCATTAATTCTAAGGAAGAGGCTTGTATAAGTTGCCAGAAATAGCAATAGTCCCGAGGCCTGGTACCATTTTAACTCAATGAAAGAGGACCAAGAAGTTGGTAAAAATTAAAGGTAAAGATTTAAAAATTAGTGTTATTTGTTACCTGCACATCAAAACATCAAAGCCTGCAGTGAAATGTGTTGTTTGTGTCAACAGACATCCCACCCTGCAAAAACTCATTTCAAGAAGGTAGCACCATCAATTTGAGGGAGACTTCCGGGAGAGGTGAGATGTCTGCAATAGAGTAGCTCCTTAGCAGCTAGCCAGCTAGTTTAAATAACGTTAGCTATGCTAATGAATGAATGACACCTGTTAAACTCACCTCAACATGTCGTTTACAGTCTTAACCCATCACGGCCAATAGAAAAGTCACTGTTGCAAACAGTGCAGCGAGCAACAATGTCATTATTTTTGACCCCTATTAGGCAGGGGTAGACTTTAGTGTAGTCTGGGGTGACGTACGTTTTATATTTGATTTTTTTGGAACACTCTGCCATGGCACGCGCTCGCTCGCTCTCTCTCTCTCTCTCGCTCACTCTCGTGGTTGCTCTCGCGCTTTCTCTCTCCCTCTCTCTCGCTCGCGTGCTCTCGCTTGCTTTCTCTCACACCCACGCACTCTCGCTTGCTTGCTCTCGCGCGCGCTCTCTCTCGCTCGCTCTCTCTCATGTTCGCTCTCGCACTCTCTCTCTCTCTCTCTCTTGCTTGCTTGCTCTCGCTCTCTCTCGTGCTTTCTCTCCCGCGCTCTCTCACTCGCTCTCAAAAAAATTGATTTCCGTGACATTGTATATAATTTGCAGGCATCAGGGAGCCACTATTAAAATCCGGGAGACTCCCGGAACTTCCGGGAGAGGTGGGATGTCTGTGTCAATGACCAACACAGTCCGAGGATGTGCTGGGGGAAACTCACAAGTGTCAGCATGCTTCTGCACAATCTTCTGTGTTTAGGAACGTAACCTTGGTTTGCTGGTCTTTTCCACTTCACCCACCCACAGAAACTCCACCCACTCACAAACTCTCCAGCCGTTCATTCGGTCAGAAACTCCACCCACTCACAAACTCTCCAGCCGTCCATTCGGTCAGAAACTCCACCCACTCACAAACTCTCCAGCCGTCCATTCGGTCAGAAACTCCACCCACTCACAGACTCTCCAGCCGTCCATTCGGTCAGCCTGGTCTCCTGTTCTATATTACCCTATCAGGGGCAACACTGTAGTGTAGCAGTCAGCATAACGCTTTACAGCACCAGCAATCAGAATGTAAGGGTTCAATTCTCTCCCACTGTCTGTAAGGAGTTTGTACGTTCTCCCTGTGACTGTGTGGGTTTCCTCCGGGTGCTCTGGTTTCCTCCCACAGTCCAAGGGCATACAGGTTGGCAGATTAGTGGACACATTATTTTGGAGCCAGAAGCATGGCGATGCTTGCCTGGCAATAGAGACCTGCACTATCCTTGCTGATTTGATTTGACGCAATCAATGCATTTTGATGTATGTTTTCATGTACTTATGACAAAAGGTTGATATTTAATCTTTGTCTTTAAATTTGGGACTACCTTAGACTGCCGTTATGGACCAGTCAGGCTGAAGTAATTTTCTCAGCTGTATGACTCTAAGAACTGTGGTTCTTTGGGATGTGTCACAAAAGGAATTAAGGGGAAAGAGTTTGATCCATTGGAGATTGGAATCTGACTCCTTTACACTAATCTGGGGATAATCAGTAATAAATCCTACCTCCTCACGCTCCTGCAGTTTGATATCAAGTGATTGGTCATCTCCCAGTTGCCTCTTGGGCCTGATGTATGATGGTGGGGTGCCGAGGTTACTCCACTCCAGCTCCTCGGGCTCAATGCCCTTGCCATCCCTCAGCCTCTCCCAAGCCTCTTGGTTCCTCTTCGCCTCCTCGCTGCTGGGTAGGCTGGGGCTGGCTCCGGCTGTCTCCTTGTCCTGGCCTTGGCCGGTCTCCTCCACCTCCAGCACCTTGCCCGGAGGAGGCTCGGCCCTGCTCCGGCTCACCCGCTTGTCCCGCAGCCCGTCCTTGAAGGCCGACACCACCACGCTGGCTTTCTGTACCTGCTCCACCGTCTGCTTCTTGGACATCAGAACGCCCATCGTGTCCTGCTCGAAGCCAGGCCTCTGGAATTCAGTACGGAGTTCGCCCTTTGTCCGACAGCGTTCTTGGGACAATGTAGGTTCAGTTATAATACGGTCCACTCAACGGCAACTGGGAATATAACACAATTAGATTCAGATTCAGATTTATTTAACACATGTACACCAAAACATAACGTAAATGCGTCCTCACCAACATCTTAATCAATTACTGGAGTGCCACGTATTTGCTGAAAAAAGTATGTGAACCTTTGCTTTCAGTAACTGGTGTGACCCCTCTATACAGCAATAACTTCAACCAGACATTTCCAGTAACTGTTAATCAGACCTGCACATCGGTTTGGAGCAATTTTAGGTCATTTCTCCTCACAAAACTGCTTCATCTCTGGGATGTTGGTGGGCTTCCCTGCATGAGCTGATTGCTTCAGGTTCTTCCACAACACTTCTATAGGATTAAGATCAGGACTTTGACTCAGCCAATCCAAAACACCAAATTTCTTCTTTTTAAACCATTCTGTTGCTGCATTATACATTTTCTATTGAGCTTCAGTTGATGGACTGCTACTCTGACCTTCTCTGTAAAACGTCTTGATACAATTTTGAATTCATTGTTCCCTCAATGATTGCAAGCTGTCCAGGCCCTGGTGCAACAAAATAGCCCCAAACTATGATGTTCCTTCCACCATGCTTCACAGTTGGGATGAGGTTTTGATGTTGGTGTGCAGTGCCGTTTTTTTCTTCAAACATAGCAATGTTCATTTCTGCCATAAAGTTCAACTTCTGTCTCATCTGTCCACAGAACATTGTCCCAGAAGTGTTGTGGAACATCCAGGTGGTCTTCTGCAAACTTGAGATGTGCAGCAATGCTTTTTTAGAGAGCAGTGGTTTCCTCCATGGTGTCCTTCCATGAACAAAATTCTTGTTCAGTGTTCGACACATGAACAGAGACTTTAGCAGGTTCTAGAGATTTCTGCAGGTCTAGAAACATAGAAAACCTACAGCACAAAGTTGTGCCGAACATGTCTCTACCTTTGAAATTATTAGACCTGCCTATAGCCCTCTATTTTACTAAGCTCCGTGTGCCTATCCAAAAGTCTCTTAAAAGACCCTATTGTATCCGCCTCCACCACCATCGCCGGCAGCCTATTCCACGCACTCACCACTCTCTGAGTAAAAAACTTACCCCTGACATCTCCTCTGTACCTACTCCCCAGCACCTTAAACCTGAGTCCTCTTGTGACAACCATTTCAGCCCTGGAAAAAAGCCTCCGACTATCCACATGATCAATGCCTCTCATCATCTTATACACCCCTATCAGGTCACCTCTCATCCTCCGTCACTCCAAGGAGAAAAGGACGAGTTCACTCAACCTGTTTTCATAAGGCATGCTCCCCAATCCAGGCAACATCCTTGTAAATCTCCTCTGCACCCTTTCTATGGCTTCCACATCCTTCCTATAGTGAGGTGACCAGAACTGAGCACAGTACTCCAAGTAGGGTCTGACCAGGGTCCTATATAGCTGCAACATTATCTCTCGGCTCCTAAATTCAGTTCCGCGATTGATGAAGGCCAATGCATTGTATTCCTTCTGAACCACAGAGTCAACCTGTGCAGCTACTTTGAGCGTCCTATGGACTCAGACCCCAAAATCCCTCTGGTCCTCCACACTGCCAAGAGTCTTACCATTAATGCTATATTCTGCCATTGTATTTGACCTACCAAAATGAACCACTTCACACTTATCAGGGTTGAACTCCATCTGCCACTTCTCAGTCCAGTTTTGCATCCTATCAATGTCCCGCCGTAACCTCTGACAGCCCTCCACACTATCCACAACACCCCCAACCTTTGTGTCATCAGCAAATTTACTAACCCATCCCTCCACTTCTTCATCCAAGTTATTTATAAAAATCACAAAGAGTCAGGGTCACAGAACAGATCCCTGAGGCACACCACTGGTGACTGACCTCCATGCAGAATATGACCTGTCTACAACCACTCTTTGCCTTCTGTGGGCAAGCCAGTTCTGGATCCACAAAGCAATGTCCCCTTGGATCCCATGCCTCCGTACTTTCTCAATAAGCCTTGCATAGGGTACCTTATCAAATGCCTTGCTGAAATCCATATATACTACATCTACAGCTCTACCTTCATCAATGTGTTTAGTCACATCCTCAAAAAATTCAATCAGGCTCGTAAGGCACGACCTGCCCTTGACAAAGCCATGTTGACTATTCCTAATCATATTATGCCTCTCCAAATGTTCATAAATCCTGCCTCTCAGGATCTTCTCCAAAAACTTACCAACCACTGAGGTAAGACTCACTGGTCTATAATTTCCTGGGCTATCTCTACTCCCTTTCTTGAATAAGGGAACAACATTCGCAACCCTCCAATCCTCCGGAACCTCTCCCGTCCTCATTGATGCAAAGATCATTGCCAGAGGCTCAGCATTCTCCTCTCTCGCCTCCCACAGTAGCCTGGGGTACATCTCATCTGGTCCTGGAGACTTATCCAACTTGATGCTTTCCAAAAGCTCCAGCATATCCTCTTTCTTAATATCTACATGCTCAAACTTTTCAGTCTGCTGCAAGTCATCCCTATAATTGCCAAGGTCCTTTTCCATAGTGAATACTGAAGTAAAGTATTCATTAAGCACCTCTGCTATTTCCTCCAGTTCCATACATACTTTCCCACTGTCACACTTGATAGGTCCTATTCTTTCACGTCTTATCCTCTTGCTCTTCACATACTTGTCAAATGCCTTGGGGTTTTCCTTAATCCTGCCTGCCAAGGCCTTCTCGTGGCCGCTTCTGGCTCTCCTAATTTCCTTCTTAAGCTCCTTCCTATTAGCCTTATAATCTTCCAGATCTCTATCATTACCTAGCTCTCTGAACCTTTTGTAAGCTTTTCTTTTCTTCTTGATTAGATTTATTACAGCCTTTGTACACCACGGTTCCTGTACCCTACCATAACGTCCCTGTCTCATTTGAACGTACCTATGTAGAACTCCACACAAATATCCCCTGAACATTTGCTACATTTCTTCCACTTTTCCCTGAGAACATCTGTTTCCAATTTAAGCTTCCAATTTCCTGCCCGATAGCCTCATAATTCCCCTGACTCCAATCAAATGCTTTCCTAACTTGTCTGTTCCTATCTCTCTCCAATGCTATTGTAAAGGAGATAGAATTATGATCACTATCTCCAAAATGCTCTCCCACTGAGAGATCCGACACCTGACCAGGTTCATTTCCCAATACCAGATCAAATACAGCCTCTCCTCTTGTTGGCTTATCTGCATATTGTGTCAAGAAACCTTCCTGAACACACCTAACAAACTCCACCCGATCTAAATCCCTTGCTCTAGGGAGATGCCAATCGATATTTGGGAAATTAAAATCTCCCATCACTACAACTCTGTTATTATTACACCTTTCCAGGATCTGTCTCCTTATCTACTCCTGTTACTATTGGGTGGCCTATAAAAAACACCCAGTAAAGTTACTGACCCCTTCCTGTTCCTAACCTCCACCCACAGAGACTCCGTAGACAATCCCTCCATGGCATCCACCATTTCTGCAGCCGTGACACTATCTCTGATCAACAGTGCCACGCCCCCACCTCTTTTCCTCCCTCCCTGTCCTTTCTGAAACAATCTAAAACCTGGCACTTGAAGTAACCATTCCTGTCCCTGAGCCATCCAAGTCTCTGTAATGGCCACCACATCTAAGCTCCAAGTACTGATCCACGCTCTAAGCTCATCCGCTTTGTTCACAACACTCCTTGCGTTAAAATACACGCATCTCAAACCTTCAGTCTGGGCACGTCCCTTCTCTATCACCTGCCTCTCCTCTCTTTCACATCGTTAACAAGCTTTCTCTATTTGTGAGCCAGCCTCCTCTTCCCCAGTCTCTTCAGTTCGGTTCCCACCCCCCCCAACAATTCTAGTTTAAACTCTCCCCTGTAGCCTTAGCAAACCTCCCCGCCAGGATATTGGTCCCCCTGGGATTCAAGTGCAACCCGTCCTTTTTGTACAGGTCACACCTGCCCCAAAAGAGATCCCAATGATCCAGAAATCTGAATCCCTGCCCCCTGCTCCAATCCCTCAGCCACGCATTTATCCCCCACCTCATTCTATTCCTATACTCACTGTCACGTGGCACAGGCAGTAATCCTGAGATTACTACCCTTGATCCTGCTTCTCAACTTCCTTCCCAACTCCCTGTAGTCTTTTTTCAGGACCTCTTCCCTTTTCCTACCTATGTCATTGGTACCACTATGTACCACGACCTCTGGCTGTTCTCCCTCCCACTGCAGGATATCTTGGACGTGATCTGAAACATCTCGGACCCTGGCACCTGGGAGGCAAACTACCATCTGACTTTCTTTCCTGCATCCACAGAATCGACTGCCTGACCCCCTAACAATAGAGTCCCCTATCACTGCTGACTTCCTCTTCCTTTCTCTACCCTTCTGAGCAAGAGGGCCGGACTCTGTGCTAGAGGCACGGCCACTGTTGCTTCCCCCAGGTAGGCTGTCCCCCCCAACAGTACTCAAACAGGAGTACTTATTATCAAAGGGCACAGCCACTGGGGTACTCTCTAGTACCTGACTATTCCCCTTCCCCCTCCTGACTGTGACCCACTTGTCTGTCTCCCGTGGCCCCTGTGCCTATGACTCCTCTCTGTCACCTCCTCGCTCTCCCTGACCAGACGAAGGTCATCGAACTGCATCTTCAGTTCCCTAGCTCAGTCCCTTAAGAGCTGCAGCTCAACGCACCTGGTGCAGATATGGCCATCCGGGAGGCTGGGAGACACCAGGACCTCCCACACCTGACACCGAGCACAGAAAACTGGCCTCACACACATACTTCCTCCTTTCCACAAGTAACACCGGTAAACCTACCTCGCCTCATCCCATTACCGCCAAAGCCCTATCACTCTGCTGCCTCTCACTCCGCTGCCCGCTGGATATGGCGGTCTTATTTTTAAACCTTTCACGCTCTACTGGCTGACGTCACGCGCCTGCGCAGTCTTGCCTCTCTTTTATCCCGAGTGGTAAAAACTGCCTTGGCTCTGAAAATCAGCCGTTCACTCGCAGCCTTCTTGCTCTGAATCTTTTGCTGTTACCCTTGGGTTCCTTTTCACCTCCTTCAGCACTGCACTTTGGTGTTCTTGGTGAGATCTTTGCAAGACGCCTACTCCTAAGGAGAGTGGCAACATTACTGGGTTTCCCACATTTGTAGAACATTTCTCTTACTGTGGACTGATGAACACTCAGGTCTTTAGGAATGCCTTTGTAGCTTTCTTCAGCTTCGTGCATCTCTACAATTCTTCTTCTAAGGTCCTCTGAAAACTGTTTTGATCGAGGCATGGTGCACATAAACAGATCTTTCTTGAGGAGAGCAGGCTGTGTGCCTGACTTTGTGTGCCTTTTTTATAGGGCAGGGCACCTCTACACCCCACACCTCCAATCTCATCTCATAGATTGGAACACCCGACTCCAAATAGCTTTTGTAGAAGGCATTACCCCAGAAGTTCACATACTTTTTCCAACAAATACATGTAATATTAGATCACTTTTCTCAATAAGTAAATGAACTAGTATAATGTTTTTGTGTTATTTATTTAATTGGGTTCTCTTTATCTAGTTTTAGGACTTACATGAAGATCTGATCACATTTTAGGTGATATTTATGCAGTAATAGAGAAAATTCTACAGGGTTCACAAAGTTTCCAGCACCGCTGTAGCTTTATTTGTCACAAGTACATTGAAGCACACAGTGCAATGCACCATCTGCGTCACCAACACAACCTAAGGATGTGTTGGGGACGGCCCAGATTCTGGTGCCGACACAGCATGTTCACAACGTTCAGAGAACAACTCAAGCAACCACAATGACAACAGGAAAACGAGCCCCTTTCCCTTCCTCCCACCCATCCACACAAACGCATGAGGCAGCAGAATTAGGCCATTCGGCCCATCAAGTCTGCTCCACCATTCCATCATGGCTGACTTATTATCCCTCTCAACCCCTCTCCTGCCTTCTCCCCATAACCTCTGACACCCTTACCAATCAAGAACCTATCAACCTCCACTTTAAATACTGTCTATCCAATGCTTTGGCCTCACCGCACTTTGTGGCAACGAATTCCACAGATTCACCACCCTCTCTAGATAATTTCTCCTCAAGGGACGTCCCTCTATTTTGAGTCTGTGCCCTCTGGTCTTAAGACTTCCGCACTGTCGGAAACATCCTCTTCACATCCACCCTATTGAGGCTTTCAATTCCGGATATGTTTCAATGAGACTCTCCCTTCATTTTCCTGCACTCCACCAACTGCAGAACCGTCAAATGCTCCTCATACGTTAACCCTTTCATTCCCGGGATCATTCTCGTGAACCTCTTGGACAGGCCTTTAATAAATGGATAGTGGGGGGGGAAAAGCATCAACTCACACACTTACACCTCTCCCCAGTCCACCAATCAGCTCAGGATTCTGTCTCACATCTCCCTCTCTCCTCTCAGAACCATCCGTCTCCCCCTCTCCACTCCTAGCCCTGATGCAGGGTTTCCGTTCCGAAACGTCGACAGTTCATTCCCTCCCCACAGATGCTGCCCGGCCCGTGGAGTTCCTCCAGCAGGTCGCTGAGAAATCCCAGCAGCAGCTCCTCTTCCTCAGGAGGCTAAAGGAATTCGGCATGTAACCTTTGACCCTCGCCAGTTCTCATCGATGCCCCACGGAAAGTATCCTGACCGAATACACCACCATCTGGTGTGGCCACTGCCCTGCTCATGAACGAAAGGAACTGCAGTGAGTTGTGAACACAGCTCAGCACATCACAGAACCCAGCCGCTAATCTGTGGTGTCTGCCCACACTCCTCACCGTCCCAGTAAAGCAGCCAGCCTTCTCCCCTTCGCGGCAAGAGAAGATACCAAAGCCTAGAAGTATGTCCACAAGGACAGCTATTAAACAGTCCTTTGGTATGATAGGATGGGCACTTTACCGCACAATCTACCTCATTGTGACCTGGCACCTCACTGTGTAGCTGCACAGCACTCTCTCTGTAGCTGGGACACTTTATTCTGCCTTCTCTTGGTGTTTTCCCCTGTACTGTTGTAGTGAAGTGACCTGTATGGACGGCATGTAAAACAAAGTTTTTTTTCCTGTATCTTGGTAAATGCAAATTGGTAAATTGGTAAGTTTATTATCGTTACACAAACCGGCCCGTATCTTATTTACTCACGTGACCTTCGAGCCCAACGAGCCGCATCGCCTAGCAACACACATATTGAACTCTAGCCTAATCACAGGACAGCTTAAATAACCTTTTAACTACTGACCAGAACTTCCTTGGATTATTGGGGGAGACCCACGCGGTCACAGGGAGAACGTACAGACTCCTTACAGACGGTGCAAGAATTGAACTCTGAACTCTGACGGCCCGAGCTGTAACAGCGTCGCGCTAACCACTACACCGCCGTGACTCTGTGAACATGGAAACGGACGCTTCAATCCAGTGCGTGCTCAACGGCCACTAAACTAACCAGCTAACCACTACACCGCCGTGACTGTGAACATGGAAACGGACGCTTCAATCCAGTGCGTGCTCAACGGCCGCTAAACTAACCAGCTAACCACTACACCGCCGTGACTCTGTGAACATGGAAACGGACGCTTCAATCCAGTGCGTGCTCAACGGCCGCTAAACTAACCAGCTAACCACTACACCGCCGTGACTCTGTGAACATGGAAACGGACGCTTCAATCCAGTGCGTGCTCAACGGCCGCTAAACTAACCAGCTAACCACTACACCGCCGTGACTGTGAACATGGAAACGGATGTTTCAATCCAGTGCGTGCTCAACGGCCGCTAAACTAACCAGCTAACCACTACACCGCCGTGACTCTGTGAACATGGAAACGGACGCTTCAATCCAGTGCGTGCTCAACGGCCGCTAAACTAACCAGCTAACCTACAGGCCTGAGATGCTTCAACATTGGGTCTAGCATCGCTGGGATCTGCGGTGAGATTTGTTGTTTTGCAGCAGCAGTAATTTGCAATACACGTCAGTCTGTCTGGGCACCATGTCCGGTGCGGGATTTGGTGACCATGCTTTTCCATATAGATCTATCCTTCAATTTTTGGATGACTTCCATTTCCTCGATGTGTTGCTGTACATAATAATAAAAATTATAGAATACAATCAGTACATATAAAAAGAAGGAAAATTAAATTCAATAGGTAGTGCACAAAGGGAGGAAAAATGAGGCAGTGTTCATGGTTCATTGTCCATTCACAAATCTGATGGTGGAGGGGAAGAAGCTGATCCTGAATCGTTGAGTGTGAGTCTTCAGGCTCCTGTGCCTCCGCCCTGAGGGTAGCAATGAGAAGAGGGCACGTCCTGGGTGCTGGGGGTCCTCAATGATGGATGCCACCTTTCTGAGGCATTGCCTTTAGAAGACATCCTTGTTGCTGGGGAGGCCCGTGCCCACGCTGGACTGGCTGAGTTTACAGCTTGCTGCAGCTTTTTATAATCCTGTGCCATGGCCTCTCCCTACCAGACACCTACCCCTCTGCTGTTAGATAAAGTTTAAAGATTACCTTTATTTGTCACATGTTCACCAAAACATATAGTGAAATGTGTTGTTTGCATCACTGGCCAACGTCGTCCGAGGACGGGCTGGGAGCAGCCCGCAATGTGGCCACACTTCTGATGCCAACACAGAATGCCCACAACTCACTCACTCTAACCTGGACATCTTTGGGCGAAGGAGGAGCACCCGGAGGAAGTCCGCAGGTCACGGGGAGAACATACAAACTCTTACAGAATTAGTGCTGGCACTGCCAAGGGCTATGCTCACTGCTACACTGCCGTGCACGACAGCATCACAGGCAGACGTTCTCAGCTGATCAAGAGTCTGCAAACGACGGGATGAAGACTGTCTTTGAACCTGGTAGTCCCGCGGTGACTGATGTGGGCAGCTCACCCCCGCTCTGCCACCTCCCCGCGGGCAGTTAGGGGCGGGCCGTCAGTGCTGGCATTGCTGCTGTGACACAGATCCTATGAATGAAATGAAAACCTGTCGGGGCAGTGTAATCCACGTTGCATCACAATGCGAGATTCAGTTAGTGTCACACATACATCGAAACTTACAGGGAAATACATCGTTTGTGTCTCTGACCAGCACAACTGAGGGTGTGCTGGGGTCAGATCCGTGAAACATCCATCACGGGAAAGCCCTCCCAACCACTTGGCACATCTACACACAGTACTGTCGTGGGAAACCAGCATCCATCATCTGGGACCCCACCACCCAGGCCACACTCTCTTCTCACTGCCGCCATCAGTCAGGAGGTACAGGAGCCTCAGGACCCACACCATCAGGTTCAGGAACCGTTATTACCCCTCAACCATCAGGCAGGAGGTACAGGAGCCTCAGGACCCACACCATCAGGTTCAGGAACCGTTATTACCCCTCAACCATCAGACAGGAGGTACAGGAGCCTCAGGACCCACACCACCAGGTTCAGGAACAGTTATTACCCTCAACCATCAGGCAGGAGGTACAGGAGCCTCAGGACCCACACCATCAGGTTCAGGAACCGTTATTACCCCTCAACCATCAGGCAGGAGGTACAGGAGCCTCAGGACCCACACCACCAGGTTCAGGAACAGTTATTATCCCTCGACCATCAGTCAGGAGGTACAGGAGCCTCAGGATCCACACCACCAGGTTCAGGAGCAGTTATTACCCCTCAACTATCAGGCTCCTGAACCAGAGGGGATAACTTCACTCACCCATCAATGAACTGATTCCACAGCCTGCTGATCCACTTTCAAGGACTACATATTCTCAGTCATAGCTTTCTATCTATCTACTTATTCTTTTCAGTGTTTGCTCAGTTTGTCTTCTTTTGCTCATTGGCTGTTTGTCGGCCTTTGTGTGCAGTTTTTCATTAAGTCTATTGTACTTCTCTTTTCCACTGTGAGAAAATGAATGTCAGGGTGGTATATGGTGACATATATGTACTTCAATAATAAATTTACTTTCAACTTCAATTCTGAAAGGAAAATGAAAGGAAGATAGGGAATTGGGTATAAATGTGATCAAAGTCACAGTAAAGTTCATTATCAAAGTACACGCAGTACTGTGCCAGGGTCTTGGGTTCATATACAGGGTACAGCCAGGGGACCTGAGACTTGCACAGTACTGCAGTAATTTTATGTGTTGCTCTGTACTGCTGCCGCATAAAAAAAAACACATTTAAAGGCATATGTGAGTGATGTCAAACCTGATTCTGATACGGGTCTCTTTTGTAGACTGAGACTGGGAAGGGGGCAGGGAGAGGGGAATCATGGTTGGGAAAAGGGAGAGGGGAGGGAGTGGGAAGCACCAGAGAGACATTCTGTAATGATCAATAAGTTAATTGTTTGGAATCAAATGATCTTGCCTGGTGTCTCAGGGTTGAGTGCATGCCATCCCTCACCCCTGGCACCTTTTCTCTGCCACCCCTTGCCTCTGGCACTCCTTCTCTGCCACCCCTCACCCCTGGCACTCCTTCTCTGCCACTCCTTGCCCCTGGCACTCCTCTCTGCCACCTGTCCCACACCCCTCCTGCGGCGCTCCACCCTCACCATTCCCAACAGTCTTTGCTCCCACCAGATTTACAAACTCGCTCTCCGCTCCACGTTGACAAATTCAGAACTGTGCAAAAGCCTTAGGCACCCTAGCTATATATATGTGCCTAAGACAGTACTGTATATGTCACCACATACAGTACTACACCAAGGTTCATATTCTTGCAGGCATTTATAGGGAAATAAAAATATACAAAAGAATTTATGAAAATCTAAACATAGACAAAGCATGGCAAACAACGATGTAGTAAAGAAGACAAATTGTGCAGATCACAAAAACCACTGACAACATGAACTGCAGAGGTTGAAAGTGCATCAGTAGGTTGTGGAATCAGTTCAACGTTGAGGTGAGTGAAGTCTTCCCCTCTGCTTCAGGAGCCTGATGACTGCAGGGTAATAACTGTCCCTGAGCCTGGTGGTGTGGGTCCTGAGGCAGCAGTGAGAAGAGAGCATGGGCTGGATGGTGGGCAACGGTTCCCAAGCTGGGGTCCACGGGCCTCTCAGTTAATGGTATGAGAGAGGTTGGGAACCCCCGATGGTGAGGGTCCTCGGTGACAGGGGCTGCTTTCTTGTGGCAGCGCGCCATGGCAGTGCGCTCAGTGGGGTGAGCGGCACGTTACCAGCTCTGTGTGGAAGAGTGTGGTGGCTGGGAGGGTCAAGACAGCAAGAGTGTGGCAGGCAGTGACAGACCCTGAGCTCAGCTACACTGCAGATCCGCTGCAACCATTTCCCTGCAGTCAGCACTCAGCTCTTGTTGACAAAGTGAGAATCACCAAACGGCCTTCCTTTTGCCATTCGATGTTAATGCACACAAGGTTAACTTGCTGCAGCACTGCAGCAGAACCACTGCTACATTCGACTGACCCCTGAAGCCTGGAGAACCTTAACTTACACAGGAGGCTATTCCCTCCTCAAGTCCACACTGGCTCCCACCAGGGCAACCTCACGAGTCACACGCAACCCCAGTTCATCCCATCAGGTAAGCAGCATTCTGAGGAAAAACATACAGTGGTCACTTTACCCCCCGGCCCCCACCGCCACCTAATCAAGTGGCCACTCGGTGTGTGTTCATGGTCTTTGGCTGCTGGAGCCCGTCCACGTCAAGGTTCGACATGTTGTGCGCTCAGAGACGTCCTTCTGCACCCCACTGTTGTGACATGTGGTTATTGAGTTACTGTCACCTTCCTGTCAGCGTGAATCCGTCTGACCATTCTCCTCTGACCTCTCTCATTTACAAAGGGATTTTCCCCACAGAGCTGCTGCTCATTGCCTGGTTTCTTTTTTGTTTCTCGAACCACTCTCTGTAAACTCTCGAGACTCCTCATAAACTCTGTAAAATCCCAGGAGATCAGCAGTTTCTGAGATACTCAAACCACCTAGCCTGGTACCTTCAGTCAGTCCATGTTAGATCACACTTCTTCCCCATTCTGTTGTTTGATCTGAACAATGACTGAATCTCTTAACCATGTCTGCATGTTTTTTTGCATTGAGATGCTGCCACATGATTGGCTGATTAGATATTTGCATTAACGAGCAGGTGTACAAGTGTACCTAATAAAGCGGCCACTGAGTGTCAATTAAATGTAAATTATGCACAAATTTTACAATGAAGAACAAAATTATGACAAAAGAATAATCCATTTTAGTGCGAAGTGATCAAAGTGCAGCTGTTGTGAGGCAGTGATTAATAAAGCTAATCTGTGTTGCTAAACTGCAGGGGTTAAGGTCGTGCTGGTTGGTCAACAACTGAATAGCTGAAGGGAAGTTACTGTTCCTGAACCTGGGGGTGTGGGACTTCAGGCTTCTGTAACCTCCTGGACGATGGGAGCTGGGAGAAGATGGCAATGGCCCAGATGTGGGGACCTTTGATGATGAACTTGGAGACCTTACCTACTGTCCCTTCCTGTAGGCCATTAATTGAAGGCCAAGGACAGATCCTTGGGGATGTCCACTAGTTACATCCTCCCAGCCTGAAAATGATCCACTTGTTATGACTCTGTCTCCCCTATGAAGTTATCTTCAAGGGGCAATGTCTCAGGAAGGTGACATTCATGATCAAAGACCCCCACCATCCACAACACGACATCCATGATCAAAGACCCCCACCATCCACAACACCACATCCATTATCAAAGACCCCCACCATCCACAACACCACATCAATTATCAAAGACCCCCACTATCCACAACACAACATCAATTATCAAAGACCCCCACCATCCACAACACCACATCAATTATCAAAGACCCCCACCATCCACAACACAACATCAATTATCAAAGACCCCCACCACCCACAACACCACATCAATTATCAAAGACCCCCACCATCCACAACACAACATCCATTATCAAAGACCCCCACCATCCACAACACGACATCCATTATCAAAGACCCCCACCATCCACAACACGACATCCATTATCAAAGACCCTCACCATCCATGACGTGCCCTCTTCTTGATACTGCCATTAGCCAAGATGTGCAGAAACCTGAAGACCTCATGGTTCAGCAAAATATTCTTCCAAGCTCACCTGAACAATCCTATCACAACCCCAGACTGTAGGGGACATAATTTTAAGGTGATTGCAGAAAAGTGTAAGGAGGATGTCAGAGGTAGTTTTTTCCTTCACACAGAGAATGGTGGGTGTGTGGAACATGCTGCCAGAGATGGAGGTAGAGAGACATTAGGGACATTTAAAAAGCTCTTAGATAGGCACATGGATGATAGAAAAATGGCGAGCTACGTAAGAGGGAAGGGTAAGATTGACCTCACTGTAGGTCCCTAATATATCTCCCTCTACTGCCATATCTAACATCTCTAACATCCTCACCTATACTTTACTCCAATCACCTTAAAAAATATCATTTCATATCAGCTATTTTCACCCTGGGAAAAAGTCTCTGATTGTCCACTCGATCTATGCCTCTTATCATCTCGAACACCTCTGTCAAGTCATCTCTCATCTCATTCACTCCAAAGGGAAAAGCCCTAACTAAGTTGCTCAACCTCTCCTCAAAAGACGTGCTCTCTAATCCTGGTAAATCTCTTCTGCACCCTCTTCTACATCTTTCCTATAATGAGGTCACCAGAGTTGAACTCAATAATCCAGGTGTCATCTAAATATGGTTTTATAGAAATGCAACATTACCTGGCACCCTTGAACTCAATCCCTCCATTAATGGCCAACACACCATACACCTCCTTAACCACCCTATCAACATGCAAAAACAACTCTGAAGGATCTATGGACGTGGATCACCTCTGTTCCTCCACACTGCTAAGAATCCTGCCATTAACCCCGTTTTTTGCCATCAAATTTGACGTTCCAAAGTGAATCAGTTCACACTTTTTTGAGTTAAATTCCATCTGCCACTTTCAGTTCAGCTCTGCATCCTATCATCAACCCGTTGCAACCTATAACAACCCTCCACCCTATCCACAACTCCACCAACCTTCACAGAATTATTCAAATGGAACCATAGTAAAATGTAATGACGGGAAAAGATGAGGCTGCTTTTCTTTATCTGAGGTAACATTAAGGGGAGATACAACAAAAGGTGTTAAAGTTCATGTTGAGGTCAATGGAATAAAGTCCGTAGCTGTTGGAAATCCAGAGCAACACCTACAAAATGCTGGAGGAACTCAGCAGATCAGACAGCATCTACGGAGAGGAATGAACTGTTGATATTTTGGGTCAAGAGCTTCCATGGAAAGGAGGGGGTTAGAAACCAGAATAAGGTGGTGGTGGAGGGGGAGGAGTATAAGCTGGTAGGTGAGGGGGAAAGATGGGTGAGAGATGAGAGGATGAAGCGAGAAGCTGGCAGGGGATAGGTAGAAGAGGTGAAGGGCAGAAGAAGGAATCTGTTGGGAGGGGACAGTGGACCATGGGAGAAAGGGAAGGACGATAGGCACAGAGGAGAAGACGATGGGTAAGGGAAGAAACAGAATGGGGAATGGAGAAAGAAAGAAAGAGGGAGGAGGGCAGAAATTACTGGAAGTTAGAAAAAGTGAGGTTCATGCCATCAGGTTGGAAGCTACCCAGTCAAGATATGAGGTTCTTCTACAGTCCTTTACCTTTTCCAACTTCTCACTTTATCACCCTCCTCACTCATGTAGCATCACTTATCACTTTCTAGCTTGTCCTCCTTCCCCCCCAACACCCTCTTCTTATTCTGGCCTCTTTGCCCTTCCTCTCCAGTCCTGATGGAGGGTCACAGCCCCAATGTCAACTGTTTATTCCCCTCCATAGATGCTGCCTGACCTGCTGAGATCCACCAGCATTTTGTGTGTGTTGCTCTGGATTCCCAGCACCTGCAGAATCTCTTGTGTTCAGGATATGAGGTGTTGCTCCTCCAACCAGAGTGTGGTCTCCTTGTGGTAGTAGAGGAGGCCATGGACCAACATATTGGAATGGGAATGGGGATTGGAATTAAAATGGGTGGCCACTGAGAAAACTCACCTTTGTGGCCAATGGAGTGAAGGTGCTTGACAAAGCACCCTTCCCCACCAGTCTACGTCAGGTCCCACCAATGCAGTGGAGTCTGTAATGTACAGTGCTGCTCCTGCAAAGAGCCAGTTTTCAAGGCTTTTACACACTGGCTACGTATGCCCACAACAATAAAATTAAATCTGAGGTGAAACATCTTTATTCAGAGTTTGGAATTCTCTATCCCTACCAAGAATTCCAGCCAAGAATGTTCTGGCCTAAAGATCAAAATGCCGCAGATTCTCAGAGTGCACATCACAGACGATCTCACCTGCTCCCTCAACACCACTTCTTTAGTCAAGAAAGCACAGCAGTGTCTTCACGTCCTGAGGAGATCGAGGTGAGTGAAGCTCCACCACTCCCCTCCCGAATTCTGACCAACTTTTGCAGGAGCGCCATGGAGAGTGTCCTGACCAGCTGCATCTCCATCTGGTACGGGAGTTGCAAGGCACCTGGCTGCAAATCCCAACAAAGGATCATGAAGACAGCTGAGAGGATCATCAGGGTTTCTCTTCCACTCCTCCGAGATATTTATCAGAAGCACTGTGTACACAGAGACCTTAGCATTGTCAATGACCCCTCCCATCCATCCAACAGTCTCTTTGGCCCCCTATCATGAGTCAGGAGGTACTGCAGCATTAGGACAAGGACTGTTAGGATGGGAAACAGCTTCTTCCCCAGGCTGAGAGACTACTGAAACCCCCTGTCACAACCCTGGTCTCATCACGTATGAAGCGCCATTAGTGTTAGACTGTTTACTTTTTAAATGCACCTTATTATTTGTTAATTTATTTGTGGTAATATGACTTTGTGTTTTGGTGTGAGTTATATGTTCTGTGTTGTGCCCATTGGTCAGGAGGAACATTCTCTCGTTTGGCCGTATACATTTATACAGTTGAATGACAATAACCTTGAACTTGAATCTGAAACAGAAAATTCTGGAAACACCCAGCAGGTCAGGGAGTATTGCGTACAGTTCTGGTCACCCCATTACAGGAAGGATGTTGAGGCTTTGGAGAGGGTGCAGAAGGGGTTCACCAGGGTGCTGCCTGGATTAGAGGGCGTGTGTTATAATGAGAGGTTGTTTTCTCTAGGGTGGCAAAGACTGAGGGGAGATTTGATAGAGGTTTATAACACTATGAGAGACAGAGAGAGCAGACAGACAATATCTCTACCAAAGGCTAAGATGTCTAACACCAGGAGGTATTGGTTTAAGATGAGAGGGGGTAACTTGAAAGGAGATTTTTTTGAACAAAGAGAGTAGTGGGTGCCTGGAATGCACCGCCAGGGTGGCAGTAGAGGCAGACACATTAGAGCCTTTTAAGACACATTTAGATAGGCACAGGGATGTGAGGGAAATGGGCATTGTGTAGGCAGAGGGGACTAGTCAGCCATTTGATTGCTAGCTTAATTGGTTCAGTACAACATTGTGGGCCGAAGGTCCTGTTCCTGAGCTGTTACTGTTCTCTGTTCTCCGTTCTATCCTTTATCATATTCAAGAATGCAACCAGTACATTTGGGAAGCTGGAAGCTACAGGGATCAGATGGATAGTTGAATTCGGGGTAGAGGATGAGATGGGAACTCACTGAATGGAGGGACTGGTGAGGGGTGGATCTGAGAATCCCCACTGTGATGTATGGGGGGGAACTATGAGGGTTAGTAAGCCGTGAGCATGTTACGTTGGCATCAGAAGAGTGGCAACACTTGTGGGCTGCCCCCAGCTTATGCTCACTGATTTGATTTGATGCAAACGACACATTTCACATTTCAGAGTACATGAGACAAATTGGAGTCCCACCATTCACCAGTGCCTTCATGACAACTCCCTCTGTCTCGGCATCACTTCACAGCCCAGAAGCAAAAACTCTCGTCAATGAGGACTGACATATCTGCACCCAACTCCATCAGTCTGTCCCGTTCAGAGGCACCAGATGCTGGGGTCCAGAGCAGCACGGAAGACAGTGTAATGCTCAGCCTGACACTCAAACAGCTTTGGGTGGTTCAGAAGATTACAGTTCACCCCTGGCACCAACTGCAAGGAGTTTGTATGTTCTCCCCGTGACCATGTGGGTTTCCTCCGGGTGCTCTGGTTTCCTCTCACAGTCCAAAGGCGTACTGGTTATAAATTAATTGGTCATTGCAAATTGTCCTGTGATTAGGCTAGAGTTAAATCAGTGGGTTACTGTATCTCTAAATAAATAAACCAGATGGAGAAGAAACTCGGCAGGTTGAGCCGTATCTGTGGAGGTGAGAGAGGGTTGGTCGAGACCCATTGTCTGGACTGGATTAACTGTCATACTGTTCTGATGTAGGGTCTCAGCCTGAAACATCGACTCTTTATTCATTTCCATAGATGTTGCCTGACCTACCAAGTTCGTCCAGCATGTTATGTGCTCCCTTGATTCTCTCCCTCATTTTCTCTCCCACCATCCTCACCGCCCCATCTCCTCTTCCCTCCTCACTCACATTCTACCCCCTCCACATCTCGTGGTCAGAATTACACCTCACTGTCAAATCCCCAATCCCCGGACCCGCCTCACTGGGATTAACCCTCACCTCCATTACACCAAAACTTGACCTTCCTCAGGAGAAAACCCCCGCCCGAGAAAGTCTTCGGGCAATTTGCAAGCGGTTTCGGTCAGCGCGGAACCAGTGATTTGATGGCCTCAGGCGAAATTGAGGGTCGCGACTCGAAACGTCGACTGTTTATCATCTCCATAGATGCTGCCTGACCTGCTGAGTTCCTCCAGCAATGTGTGAATGTGTGTGCGTCTCTGTGTTTACGTGTGTTACAATTGTCCACACATCCACCTCTCCACTTTCCAACTCTCTAACCCAGCCCTGTACGCTGAGATCGCGGCCGGAGACCCTCTCCCTCGACCTTCCGCAAGTTGGTAGTAACCTTGTCTATTAGCCCCCACCACAGGGAGAGCCTCGTCCTCCCGCGACCACCTCGGAGACCCGGGATTTCTTGGGACTTATTTAGTTGATATTAAATTAAAACTGGACTCACTGTGATCTCGTTGCAGCGTGTCAGGATCATTCAGCGGTGGGTCTCTCTCTCCCTCCTCCGGATAGGATGAGGCTGCTGTTCCAATATGACTCAATAACTCGCACAGCCGATGGAGAGATAGCGCAAGCAGAGGCCAGATTCTGCCCCAGTGTAAACTCCCTCTCCCGCCGCTGTCAGTGGATTTGAGCGGACTGCGAGATGTTTCGGCTGACACCTCTCTCTCCAACTGCGAACTGGGGTTACGCTTCGCTCTCTCTCGCTCTCTGCACCAAGTGCCGGAGAGCTTATCCCCTCCCTCAGCAGCGCACCACAGAATAATTCATTGGCTGCATCTCGGCCCCCGCCAATCCCGCACTGAATACAGGATCGCGACGCCTCCCGGGGAAGATCCCATTCGTACAGCGGAGAGTCAAGTCCATTCAGCGGAGATCGGACGGGCTGCGACTCCCCCGCAAAGCCGGCAGGGGGCGATGCTGAGTTGGCTCATAGATGTTCCGTAAGAGGTGAGAACGAAAACCAAGCTGAGAACGAAAACCAAGCTGAGAGACACAAGACCATAAAACATTGGAGCAGAGTTAGGCCAATCGGCCCATCGAGTCTCTCTGCCATTTGATCGTGGGTGATTTATTTTCTCTCTCAATCCCGATCTCCTGCTGTCTCCCCTGAATCTTTGATGCCCCTACCAATCAAGAACTTATCATGGTCCACTCTCCCCTCCTATCAGATTCGTTCTCCTCCAGCCTTTGCCATTTCCACCAATCACTTCTCAGCTTCTTACTTCATCGTCCCTCTCCCACTCACCTGGCTTCACCTATCACCTTCCAGCTTGGACTTCTTCCCTTCCTCCCACCTTCTTACTTTGACTCCTCCCCCCTTCCTTTCCAGTCCTGATGAAGGGTCTCAGCCCAAAACGTCAACTGTTTATTCCTCTCCATAGACGCTGCCTGAGCTGCTGAGTTCCTCCAGCATTTTGAGTGTGTTGCTCTGGATTTCCAGCATCTGCAGAATCTCCAGTGTTTAAGAACCTATCAACTTCCACTTTAAATACAGTATACCCTACCCCATCGTCAACCCTGAGGTGTGTTTAAAGCTTTAAGTTCCTCAGGGTCAATATCACAAATGACCTGCTTTGGTCCAACCAAGCAGAGTTACTGCCAAGAAGGCCCACCAGCGCCTTTACTTCCTGAGGAAACTAAAGAAATTTGGCCTGTCCCTTAAAACTCTCACTAATTTTTATAGATGCACAGTAGAAAGCATTTTTCTAGGGTGCATTACAACCTGGTATGGAAGTTGTCCTGTCCAAGACCAAAAGAAGCTGCAGAAGATCGTGAACACTGCGCAGCACATCACGCAAACCAATCTTCCATCTGTGGACTCACTTTACACCGCATGCTGTCGGAGCAGTGCTGCCAGGATAATCAAGGACACGACCCACCCAGCCAACACCCTTTTTGACCCTCTTCCCTCCGGGAGAAGATTCAGGAGCTTGAAGACTCATACGGCCAGATTTGGGAACAGCTTCTTTCCAACTGTGGTAAGACTGCTGAACGGATCCTGACCCGGATCTGGACCGTACCCTCCAAATATCCGGACCTGCCTCTTGGTTTTTTTGCACTACCTTACTTCCCATTTTTCTATTTTCTATTTATGATTTATAATTTAAATTCTTAATATTTGCTAATTTTAACTATTTTTTAATATTTTTAATATTTAATATTTGTAATCTAGGGAGTGTGAAGCGCAGAATCAAATATCGCTGTGATGATTTTACGTTCTAGTAACAATTGTTTGGTGACAATAAAGTATAAAGTATAAAGTACAGTATACCCTACCCCATCGTCAAGCCTGAGGTGTGTTTAGCCCCCTGCACTACTCTGAATTCAAGAGCTGTGAGCGAATGTTGCAGCTCCATCAGACCCTGATGTTACATTTATTATTGAGGTATGAATACTGTCTGAATCTCAACCTTGAGATTTGTCTTCCTGCAGGCAGCCAGAAAACAAAAAAACACAACAGAACTCATTTAAAGGGAGAAAACACTCTCAACAAGACCATGAAACACCCAATGTGTGAAAAAAACAAACTGTTCAAACAGTAAAAGGTAAACAAAGAACATTAACCACTGAGTCCCCAAAAGTGAGTCCACAACCATGAAGCCACCGAGGCGACTGCGTCCGGTCCAGGGGCAAGATGGCTGCAGGCCACAGCTGCCAGAATCAGTTCAGTGCTGAGGACAGTGCCGACGGCTGCAGGCCACAGCCACGGGATCAGTTCCACACTGGGGTGTGTGCTGATGGCTACAGGCCACAGCCACAGAATTTAGTTCAGCGCTGACACGTGTGCCAATGGCTGCAGGCCACAGTCAGGGATCAGTTCATCGCTGAGGGGAGTTCTGATGGCTGCAGGCCACAGTCAGGGATCAGTTCAGTGCTGAGGTGTGTGCCGTTGGCTGCAGGCCACAGCTGCAGAGTCTGTTCAGTGCTGAGACGAGTGCCAATGGCTGGATGGTTAGTCCACACTTGGAATATTGTGTTTAGTCCTGGTTACCTTATTATAGGGAAGATGTAGAAGCTTTAGAGAGGGTGCAGATGAGATTTACCAGGATGCTGCCTGGATTAGAGAGCATGTCTTATCAGGATAGGTAGAGCAAGCTTTAGAATGAAGGAGGATAAGAGGTGATTTGACAGAGTGATTTTATACATGATCATAACAGGTATGGATTGAGCAGATGTCATTTTTTCCCTGAGTGGAAATGTCTAATAATTTGAAGGTTATTGAAGGAAAGTATAGCGGACAATTCAGAGGTAGTTTTTTTACAGAGAGTGATGGGTGTGTGAAAGAAGGCCCTGTCATGGGTGGTGGGTGGTGGTAGAGGCTCCCAGCAATTCAACAGGAGGAATGCGTGCTCTTAAGGGCATTTAAGAGACTCGTAGATTGACACATGGGTGACAGAGAAATGGAGGGTTGTGTGTGAGGGAAGGGTTAGATTGATCTTGGAGCAGGTTAAAGGGTTGACACAACACAGTGGACTGCAGGCCCTGAATTGGTCTATGTTCTATATTTCTATTTTCCAATAAATTGCTGCAGGAAAACGAATCTCAGGGTAGTACTTGGTACTAAAAGTACTTTAATAACAAATTCACTGAACTTCAAAATGATAACACTTGGAATTGGCTTGGATGTGGCAATTTGGTCAACATTGTGCTGAATAACCTGTAAACATACTGAATGACTGATTCTTTAACCCTGCATCAGGTCCGAGAGTTGGGAGGGACAACAGCCGGCATAAAGATCTTACCACCTGGATGGACAAGGAATTCATCTTGTTTACTGCTCAGCCTTCTGTCGTTTATTTTCAACCAGTGAACCCGAATCAGAATCAGGTTTAATGTCGCTGCCAGATGTTGTGAAATTTGTTGTTTTCTGGCAGCAGTGCAATACAATGCATAATAGTTACTGCAGATTACAATAAGAATATATAAGGAATAAATAGGTAGTGTAAAAAGAGAGTAAAATACTGAGGTCGTGTTTACGGGTTCACTGTTCATTCAGAAATCTGATGGCAGAGGGGAAGAAGCTGTTCCTGAAACATTGAGTGTGTGCCTTCGGGCTCCTGTACCTCCTCCCTGATGGTAGCAATGAGAAGAGGGCACGTCCTGGGTGCTGGGGGTCCGTAATGATGGGTGCCGCCTTTTGAAGATAGCTTCTTGTTCCTGATTTACTGATAGATTTCTCGAAGTAAATTTATTATCAAAGTACATGTATGTCACCATATACAACTCTGAGATTCATTTTCTTGTGGGAATTCACAGCAAATACAAATACAATATAATCAATGAAGAACTACACACAAAGACTGACAAGCAACTAATAAGCAAAATAAAACAAACCGTGCAAATAAAATAATAAATAAATAGACAGATAGATAGATAAATGCATGGAGGGATGGATTCATTATTAAATAAATAGAGAGAGAGAGAGAGAGAGAGAAAGATAGATAGATAGATAAATGAATGAATGACTCATACTAAGAACATGGGTTGCAGAGTCCTTGAAAATGAGCCAGTAGCTTGTGTACTGAGTTCAGTGTTGATGTGAGTGAACTTGTATTCACTGGTTCAGGAGTCTATCAGAAGCCTTCTCTTTCCTGAACTCTCCGTTAACTCTCCCGTAAACTACCTTGGGCTGAAGGGTATGCATATCTGCTGGTTCTCCATGCCCTCCTCCTGTTGAATTTCTGGGATTCCCTACCCCAGCTAACTCAGAATCTGGTTCAATATCACTGGCATATGTCATGAAATTTGTTGTTTTGTGGCAGCAGTACATTGCAATACTAAAATAATAATTGGTTTCTATACAATTATTGTTTTATTATTCTATTGCAATGATAAAATCTATGAATTACAATGAGAAAAATATACAGTACCCTGCAAAAGTCTTTGGCACGTGTACAGTACGTAGCTAGGGTGCCTCAGACGTTTGCACAGTACTGTAGTAATTTTATGTTTTGCACTGTACTGCTGCAGCAAAAAAAAACAATTTTCATGACATATGTGAGTGATGATAAACCTGATTCTGGTCTGGGTCTCTATTGTAGACTGAGAGTGGGAAGGGGGCAGGGAGAGGGGAATCACGGTTGGGGAAAGGGGGAAGGGAGAGGGGAGGGGGTGGGAAGCACCAGAGAGACATTCTGTAATGATCAATAAACCAATTGTTTAGAAACAAATGACTTTGCCTGGTGTCTCAGGGTTGGGTGTCTCTGCACCCATGCTACCCCCCACTCCAGCACTCCTTCTCTTCCATCTGTCCCACACCCCTCCCGCAGTGCACCTGACTACATACTGTACATGTACCTAAGACTTTTGCATGGTACTTCAATATATCTTTTAAATTAAATAGGCGGTGAAAAAAGAGAGCAAAAGAAAGGGGAAAAGGAGAGATAGTGTACATGAGTTTATTGTCGATTTAGAAATCTGATGGCGGAGGGGAAGGAGATGATCCTAAACCATTGAGTGTGTGTCTTCAGGCTCCTGTACCTCCTCCTTCACGTCAGTGATGAGAAGGCAGGGAGTCTTGGGTAATGGGGGTCCTCTGTGAAGGATTATAGCTCCAAAGTATAAAAAATGACTGAAAGGAAAACTAGGGAATCAGGAACGTTAGTCTAACTTTGATTTTACTTTAAGCAAGGCATGCACACATCACCTGCTGTCATGGTGAGGTACGCCATTTACGTACTTTTACATACAGTATAACCCACAATGAATTATGTAAACAATAAAGAATGCTTAATCAAACAATATATTTACAATATTACAAATATTACTGAAATATGAAATACTCACTCCAAATCATTATAGAACTCAACTCAGCTATATACACAGTATACTATATATAAAACAACTATTATATACAGACATCCACAGCTTAATAAATTTTAATTTGTCCCAATCAACCCTAAAGATTTAATCACTGAGGAGGATTTCTTACTTTTGTGGGATAATGTCTTTCCTGACATGGACGGTCACTCTGCTTGGCTGGTGAGATTTGTGGCTGTGAATCGATCAGGTTCTGGGGCTTCCTTCGTACTGGTGGCAGGAGTTGACTCTGGGACTACAGGAAGTGGCAGAGCAGACTCAATGGGCTGAATAGCCTACTTCTGCTCCTTTGTCTTGTGATCTTGTGAAGCTCCGGACGTCTCTCTTCAGAACAGGGTGGTCTCCCGAACAGTGCAGGGTAAGCTCCACTGGATGATGTGGATCACAATGTGTGAGTACAGTGTCTGACGTCACCATTTCCTTTGCTTTTTGGAAAGCAACCTCACACTGGCTTGTCCATTGTCATTTCTTCCCAATCTGTAGGGATGAGTTCAAGGGGTGCAGTACAGTAGATGGGTTACACCTGGGGACAGCTAGAAAGTCTGGCCTAGGACAGAGACTTTGGTAGGCTGCTGCCTGCGGCCTATGCCCCAGTAGGGGTGGTGGGCGGAAGTAGGTAGATAAGTGAGTCTTTGGAAGGGGAAAGGAGCTTGTGGGTGGTATAACCTGGAGGGAAAACGAAGGTGGAGTGGGGTGGGGTGGGGTCACAGGGAGAATATGCAAACTCCATAGGAGTTTGGGATCGAACCCACATTACTGGAGTGATTAGCTGTGCCACTACGGAATGGTTTACACTGGAACGGAATGGTTTACACTGGAACGGAATGGTTCACACTGGAATGGAATGGTTCACACTGGAATGGAATGGTTCACACTGGAACGGAATGGTTTACACTGAAATGGAATGGTTTACACTGGAATGGAATGGTTCACAGTGGAACGGAATGGTTCACACTGGAATGGAATGGTTTACACTGGAATGGAATGGTTCACACTGGAACAGAATGGTTTACACGGGAATGGAATGGTTTACACGGGAATGGAATGGTTTACACTGGAATGGAATGGTTCACACTGGAACAGAATGGCTCACACTGGAATGGAATGGTTCACACTGGAACGGAATGGTTCACACTGATGTCTGGGGAGGGAATTGAACCCTTGTCCCTCGGCTTTACAGAGGTGAATTGAGCAAAGTCACAGCCCAGTCTCCTGCCTCTGTTGTCACCAGCACTATAAATCCCAGTTCCCAGACACTGCTCAGTAAATCCCAGTGCCCTGACATTGGGGTCCGCCATGGATGTTGTGTCCTATCTGTCTACGTTCAATAAGCAAGCCTGGGCAGTATGGTATGGAGAGCAGGCTGCTGTCCATGCTGCAGGCTCCCCCCACACAGCTGATGAATCCAAAGGAATGGCAGAGACTGATACAGTCTGGCACCAGTGGTGTTGCAGGAGTTGCCAGTCAGCGTTACAGGACTGCCTTAGGGACTCCAGCTGTGGCTTTTTCCATCGGGGTTTACTCCCAAAGCCTTCCCCATGAGTGGGGACAGCCACAAGGCTGTGGAGGTTTGTGATCAGGGCTTTCCTTCTCCTAGTTGAGCTGCAAGCCACAGCTGACGAGCCCCATCTGCCAGAGTAACTGATTCTAAGGTGCCTTTGCCCCTTCTCCTGTCACTAGAAACTGTTCCTCCGGGCTTAGTAGCTAAGCCACACGTGAAGGCCAGGAGCTGGAGTTGGTTGTCAGAGGCTGTTTGAGGCGCACATCATCGGGAGCATTTAATAGGTAGTGGGAGCTTGTCCCCAGTACCCTCCCAGGCTGTGACAACCTTCAGGAACCAGCCGCCACACACCGCACTGTAAACCTCAGCCACCATACACTGCATTTGGCACATCCGAAAGGTTCATCGATCAATATCCCCAAAAGAAACACAACCTTTCATGAGCAAACATTTGGCAAGACACAAAATGTGCAAGCTGGCACCCGGAGGCCAAAATTCAATTTATGTTATAAATATATCATGTTGTCACAGACAGAAAAGTATAAAAATGTTTAACTCATGGAGCAATATGAACCTTTTAACACAACCCATCCATACTAGCCAATGTGCCTTCCTGAGTTGGTCCCACTTGGCTGAATTTGGTCCAGCACCAACCTTCCTTATCCACATAGCTAAACACCAGGGATTCTGCAGATGCTGGAAGTCCAGAGCAACTCACACACAATGCTGGAGGAGCTCAACAGGGCAGGTAGTAGTGCTTCAAAGAGCCATCATTGACGACCCCCATCACTGAGGGCCCCATCACCCAGGACATGCCCTCTTCTCATTGCTACCATCAGGGAGGAGGTACAGGAGCCTGAAGGCACAAAGTTTCAGGAATAGTTCTTCCCCTCTGACATCCGATTTCTGAATGAACTTTGAACCCATGAACACTACCTCAGTATTCTTTTTCTCATTTTGCACTTCTTATTTAATTGAACTTTTTAATTACATATGTGTGTGTGTGTGTGTGTGTGTGTTTATTCATTTACCATCATTTACATTTTTCATTATCATTTATTGCAATGTACTGCTGCCACATAACAACAAATTTCGTGACCTATGCCAGTGATATTAAACCTGAATCTGATTCTGGTGGGAGGAAACAGTCGATATTTCAGGCCAAGACAGGACCCGCATCCTACTGAATGGTCTCGGCCCAAAACGTTGACTGTGTTTTCCCCTCCATAGGTGACATCTGACTTATCGAGTTCTATCCGCGCACCTGTCCAAGTGGCTCTGCAGCTGCCTCCGGCAGCTCAGTCCATACACTGACCACCCTCTTTGCCCCTGAGGTTTCTCTGTAAAACTGTAACACTTTATTCTGTATTTGGTTTTTGCTTTTCTCTTGTTCTACCTCAATGCACCAGGTAATGAAATGGTCTGTTTGGATGGTTTGCAAAGCGAAGTCTTTTACTGCACCTTAGTGCATGTGACAATAATGAATCCATTTGCCTATTTTCCAATATAAAATATCCCTCTCTCACCTGTGTCCTCTAGTTTTAGAATCCTCCACACTGGGGTAAAGACTGTGACTATCCACCTTATCTATGTTCCTCGTGATTTTATAAACGCCAATAAGGTCACCCGTCAGAGTCTCCCAATCCAGAGAACACACTGTTCTGGCTTCTGTCCTCTTCCTTTCCAGGCCTAATGAAGGGTCAGACCAGAATGTCAACTGTTCATTTCCCTCCATAGATGCTGCCTGACACAGTACAGACTCTTCGAACCGCAGTGTCGAATTGACCTTTTAACCTTCTCCAAGATCAGTATAACCCTTCCCTCACAAATGTGGCTCCCCCCGCCACACCCGCACCCCTGCTATCTTTCTTTCACCCATGTGCACTTCTTAGAGTCTTTTAAATGTCCCTAATGTATCTGTCTCCACCACCATCCATTCCACACACCCACCACTCTCCATGTAAAAAACCTATCTGACATCCATCCTATGCTTTCCCCCAATCACCTTAAAATTACGCCTTCTGCTATCATTGTACCATTGTATTTTGGATAGTGGACTACCTGACTGGCAGACCACAGTCTGTGTGGCTTCAGAGCTGTGTGTCAGACATGGCTATAAGCAGCAGTGTGGTCCACAGGGGACTGTATTGTCTCCCTTCCTGTTTACCCTGTATACCTCAGACTTTAGATACAACACTGACTCATGTCATCTGCAGAAATTCTGTGATGACTCAGCAATAGTTGGGTGTATCAAGGGAAGACGGGAGGATGAATACAGGGCCCTGGTGAAGGACTTTGTCAAATGGTGCGAGCTGAATCATCTGCAGCTCAGCATCAGTAAGACAAAGGAGATGCTGATGGACTTCAGGAAGACTGAGCCTGCACTGCTCCCTGTTACTGTTGATGGTGAGGACGTGGATGTGGTGAGGACCTACAAGTACCTGGGGGTGCACCTGGATGACAGATTTGAGTGGAGCACCAACTCAGAGGCTGTGTACAAGAAGGGCCAGAGTCACCTCTACTTCCCAAGGAGACTGAGGTCCTTTGAAGTATGCAGGCCTCTCTTTCCAGTCTGTTGTCGCCAGTACAATCGTCTATGCGATGGTGTGCTGAGCAATGACATCATCACGGGTGATGCCAACAGGCTCAATAAACTGATTAGAAAGGCTGGCTCTGTTACAGGAGTCAAACTGGACACACTGGAGGCTGTGGTGGAACAAAGGACCCTGCGGAAAATCCTGGCAATTCTGGACAATATCTCTCCCCTCTGCATGTCACCTTGGCTGAACAAAGGAGCACTTTTAGTAACAGACTAAGGCAACAGTGCTGCTCCAAAGAGCACGATAGAAACATAGAAACATAGAAAACCTGCAGCACAATACAGGCCCTTCAGCCCACAAAGATGTGCCGAACATGTCCTTAAAAGACCCTATCGTATCGGCCTCCACCACTGTCGCCGGCAGCCCATTCCACGCACTCACCACTCTCTGTGTAAAGAACCTACCCCCAACATCTCCTCTGTACCTACTTCCAAGCACCTTAAAACTGTGCCCTCTCATGTTAGCCTTTTCAGCCCTGGGAAAAAGCCTCTGTCTATCCACGTGATCAATGCCTCTCATCACCTCATACACCTCTATCAGGTCACCTCTCATCCTCCGTGACTCCAAGGAGAAAAGGCTGAGTTCACACAACCTATTCTCATAATTCATGCTCCCCAAACCAGGCAACATCCTTGTAAATCTCCTCTGCACCCTTTCTATGGTTTCCATATCCTTCCTGTAGTGAGGCGACCAGAACTGAGCACAGTACTCCAAGTGGGGTCTGACCAGGGTCCTATATAGCTGCAACATTACCTCTCGGCTCCTAAACTCAATCCCATGATTGATGCACCAAGTCAAACACAGAGTCAACCTGCATAGCAGCTTTCAGTGTCCTATGGTCTCGTACCCCAAGATCCCTCTGATAGTAGGGAGGAGGAGATGGTGGCACGACACAGCACGCGCGGCCGTTCCGAATGATATTGATATGTGTTAACTAGGGGGGCATGCACAATCCTGATTTGATGGAGACAGCCATGAGAAGCACGGAGGAACATCTGGAGTAACTTCTGAAATGCCTCCTTTGCTGCCGCTGCTACTGTGCAATCGAGAATCTCTGGAGGGGAAGGCCCCAAATCCTCGGCTTTGCTTATCGCCTGTTGCTGGGGCCAGGGTCAAAGCGCTTGGCAGAGATGGTGCTCGGTGCTCGGTGTCGGAGAGCTGGTCGGAGGCTCGGAGTTTTCAGACAGACTTGGAGTCGGACTGCGGTCGGATGCTTCCGGGATGCTGCAACGGCAAGTTTGTGGTGCTGGAGGTTCACCGTCTGCGTGAGATGATGGGACTTTCAAGAGACTTTGGGACTTTTTACCGTGCCCATGGTCTGTTCTTTATCAAGTTACAGTATTGCTTTGCACTGTTGTAACTATATGTTACAATTATGTGGTGTTTGTCAGTTTTTAAGTCGGTTTGTCATGTGTTTCTGTGATATCATTCTGGAAAAACATTGTATCATTTCTTAATACATGCATTACTAAATGACAATAAAAGAAGACTGCGTGTCCTCATAATCTAATCTAATTCTCCACACTGCCAAGTTTTACCATTAATACTATCATATTCTGTCATCATATTTCACCTGCCAAAATGAACTACTTCACACTTATCTGTGTTGAACTCCATCTGCCACTCCTCAGCCCAGTTTTACATCCTATCAATGTCCAGTTGTAACCTCTGACAGCCCTCCACACTATCCACAACACCCCCAACCTTTGTGTCATCAGCAAATTTACTAACCCATCCCTCCACTTCCTCATCCAGGTCATTTATAAAAATCATGAAGAGAAGGGGTTCTAGAACAGATCCCTGAGGCACACCACTGGTTACTGACCTCCATGCAGAATATGACCCGTCTACAACCACTCTTTGCCTTCTGTGGGAAAGTCAGTTCTGGATCCACAAAGCAATGTCTCCTTGGATCCCATGCCTCCTTACTTTCTCAATAAGCCTGGCATGGGATACCTTGTCAAATGCCTTGCTAAGCGCTATATGAGGTCATTCTTCCCCACGGCCATTAGGCTCTGTAATGACTCAGCCTATTGCGGGAAGTGATGACCCCCTCCTGTTAGACTGTTTGAGGTATCTTATTTTTTATTCTTTCTTACTTTCTATTTTTAATATCTCTATTTTTCCCTTTCAGTGTTCTTTTGAAGACCCTGACCTGGAGTTACACGCTGACTGTAGTCCTTTGCGGGAATGGGACCTGATCTCGGGGGTTGACAAAAGGCCGTTATTCAGCACGCCAAGACCTTCGCTCGCCTTCGGAGGTCCAAGATTTTGTGGCTCTGGAGATGGGAGGATCAGAGGTTGGTGTCCGGGCAGGAGATCAGTGTGTCATGGGAGTCAGAAGATCTGAGACAGTGTGCCTGGAAACCTGAGACCATTGAGCACAGAGCGAGGAAAAAGCAACACTTTTAACATTGTAAACCAGCTAGTTGTTTGTTATGTCTCCCCTCTCACTGTGAACCGGAGACACCTCTTTCTCCCTTATTAGGGAGAGAGAGAGCCTGTGGTATGTCAAATACCAGGTGAATGAGTAGTCTTGGGATACTGCAAGTCTGTTTCTTTGCTATTGTTTTGCTATACACTTGAGTGCTCGGTGGGTGCTGATTAATTTTTTTTGCTGGTGGGGGAGGAGGTTGTTGCTTGCGGCTTACACGCGGGCGGGAGGGAAGCTGGGGGGGACTTTGGGGTTCTAACATTTAACTTTCATTTTTTGGGGGCACTCCTCTGTTTTCGTGGATGGTTGCAAAGAAAAAGAATTTCAGGATGTACATCGTATACATTTCTCTGACATTAAATATATCTTTGAAACCTTGAAACTTCTAACATTTGTATCTCTGTGCACTTGTAATGTTACTGTGACACTGTAATTTCAACAAAGTATCTATCTATCTATCTATTAGCCATTTTTGCTCTGAAAAAAAGTCTCTGGCAGTCCACTCAATCTCACGAGAGGCTGCACCTTTCATCTTCCTCCACTCCAAAGAGAGAAGCCCTAGCTCGTTCAACCTACCCTCATGAGGCATGCTCTCTAATCCAGGCAGCATCCCAGTAAATCTCCTCTGTATCCTTTCTGGATCTTCCACATCCTTCCTGTAATGAAGCAACCAGAATTGAACATACTCCTCCAACTGGGGTCTAACCAGGGTTTTACAGAGCTGTAACACTACCTTGCAGCTCTTGAACTCAATCCCCTGACTAATGAAGGTCAACACACGATACTTCTTCTTACCATCCTGTCGACTTGCACGGAAACTTTGAGGGATCCATGGACCTGGACACCAAGATTCCTCTGTTCCTGCACATTGCTAAGAATCCTGCTACTAACCCGGTATTCTACACTTTGGGAGTCTGACTTCACACTTCTCCTCTTATCAATGCCTCTCACCATCTCATACAGCTCTATCAAGTCTCCTCTTGTCCTCTTTCATCCCAAAGAGAAAAGCCCTATCATCCTTGTGAATCTTATCTGCACCCTCTCTTCTACAGGCTAGCAGGTCAGGTCAGAAGGGTTCAAGCAAAATTGGCAGGTCAGATTCAGATCAGATTAATTGTTTTTAATTGATCCAATGTACATCGATATTTATAATGAAATACTAAACACAAGAGAAAACGTGCAGACGCTGGAAATCCAGAGCAACACACACAATATGCTGGAGGAACTCAGCAGGTCAGGCAACATCTATGGAAATGAAAAAAGCAGTTGATGTTTTGGGTTGAGACCTTTCATCAGAATGAAGCATTGACTGAGTTTTTCCAGTACCCAGATGCAATCACAAGAAAGGCTTTACTTTCCTAGCAGGTTAAGAATGATCATCTTGTCACCAAGTACTCGAACAAATTTCTACAGATGTACTGTTGAAAGTATTGACTGTATTACAGTCTGGTATGGCAATTCAAATGCACAGGAACCCAAGAAGCCGCAGAGAGCGGTGGAATCAGCCCAATACATCACGGGCACATCCCTCCCACCAGCAGTCACGTCAACAGGAGGCGCTGCATCAAGAAGCCGATCTTTAATCCTTCTTCGTGAACAATTCTGTGTGCCTGCGATACTACTGTGAGTAGGGTTTCATTGTACGTGTGTAGACAGAGTGAGAGGAAATTATGACAGGGCAAACAGTCGGAATCTTTCTGGAAAAGTCAAAATACTTGAGGGCACAGCTTGAATGTGAGAAGGGGAAAGATTAACAGAGCTGCAGTACCCGGGGTAAATCTTTTACCTGGAATTCACTGCCAGGGCTGGTGGTGAAACCAGATATGATAGTGACAGGTAGGACAGTGAAATTTTCAAAACGGTGGCAGTGGCTTCTCCAGCTCATGTGAATATTGCTGGTTTTAGATTCTTAGATAGATATTGTGTTCTTTATCTTACTGTGTTTTTTTGTGTTGCATCAGATGCACAACAATTATTTCATTCTCCTTTACACTTGTTTACTGGAAATGACATTCAACGATGTTGAGTATTGACATTTAATAAGAGGCTGTTAGGCACAAGAATGGTGAGGGAATGAGGGATATGGATCATGGGCAGGCAGATGGGATCAGTTTGGGTTGAGATCATGTGGATCACGAGCAGTTGGATGTGTTTCTTTTGACATTGTGGTCGGCATGGACGTTGTGGGCCAAAGGGCCTGTTCCTGTGCTATAATGTTCTTCAGGTCAGCTGCATCATTACGTAAACACTGCCCGGCATAGAGCGTAAAGCAGCACAGTGCAGGAACAGGCGCTTCGGCCCACAATGTTGTGCTGAGCTAAATAAATTAGTGATCAAATGGCCGACTGAATTAATACCCTCTGCCTTCACAACGTGGCCAAGTGGTTAAGGCGTCGGTCTAGTGATCTGAAGGTCACTAGTTCGAGCCTCAGCTGAGACAGCGTGTTGTGACCTTGAGCAAGGCACTTAACCACACATTGCTCTGCGACAACACCAGTGCCAAGCTGTATTGGCCCAAGGCGCAAATCCGTGGCCTCACGAGACTAACAGATGCCTATTATATCCTTCCATTTTTCTCACATTCACATGCCTATCTGAACATTTCTTACCCCCACCACCACCCCAGGCAGAGCACTCCAGGCACGCACCACTCTCTGTGTAAAAAAATTGTCGCTCATCTCTTTTGAACTTATCCCCTCTCACCTTAAATGCATGCCCTCTGGTGGTAGACATTTTAATCATAAACAGCAGAGATCCTAGTAGAGATGTCTACAGAGCACCACGAATCACCATCTTGAATAGGTCCCTTTGACCACTACCCTCTTGTCTTCTTTGGACAAGCCATTTCTGAATCCAAACAGCCAATATATCATTGATCCCATGCATCTTAAACCTCTGCATGAGCCTCCCATGAGGGACTTTGTCAAATGTCTTACTAAAATCCACGTAGACAATATCCACAGCTCTACCTTCACCAATCACCCTCATCACCTCATCAAAAAATTCAATCAAGTAGTAAGACACAACTTTCCCTACACAAAGCCATGCTGGCTCTCCCCAATCAGGCCATGGTTTCCAAATGTTCATAAATCTTATCCCTAAGAATTCTCTCCAGTAACTTCCCCACCACTGACATGTATCTCACTGGTCTATAGTTCCCAGGATATTTCCTGGTTCCCTTCTTGAATAGTGGAATAACATTAGCTGCTCACCAGTCTCTCACCTGTGGCAAGAGAGGACACAAAGGTATTGATCAAGGCACCAGTAATCTCCTCTCTTGCCTCTCTCAGTAAACTGAGGTATGTCCTATCAGGCCCTGAGGACTTTGCCTCCTTAATGCTCTTTAAGAGACCCAGTAAAACGGCCTCCTTAACGTTGAAATGCCCTCGCATATTACACATTACGTAGAACACAGAACAGTACAGCATACGAACAGGCCATTCGGCCCACATCGTTGTGCTGAACCAGCTAAAAAGCATATCAAAAACACACAAACACTAATCCCTCCTACCTATACCATGTCCATACCCCCCCCCCATATTCACATGCCCATCTAAACGTCTCTTAAAAGCCTCTGATGTAGTTGCCTCTACCACCTCCCCAGGCAGTGCATTCCAGGTACCCACCACCCTCTGAGTAAAAACTTACTCCACATCCCCCTTGATCCTACCCCCTCTCACCTTTACAAACAAGAGAAAATCTGCAGATGCTAGAAATCTGAGCGACACACACAAAACGCTGGAGGAACTCTGCAGGTTGGAAAAAAGTACAGGCTGAAAAGTCGACTGTGCTTTTATCTGCTGCTGCTGCCTGGCCTGCGAGACCCTCCAGCAGTGTGGGCCCTCTCACCTTTCATACACACCCTCTGGTATTAAACATTTCTACCTTCGGGGAAAAAGATGCTCCCTGTCCACTCTCTCTATGCCTCTCATAATCTTACAAACTCTATCAGATCTCCCCTCAGCCTCCGTCGCTCTAGAGAAAACAGCCCGAGTTTCTCCAACCTCTCGTGTTAGCACACGGCCTCTGAACTGGGCAGCGTCCTGGTGAACCCCTTCTGCACGCCCTCCATTCTCTGACCTGCTGTGCTCCTCCGGCATTTTGTGTACTGCACCATTCTTTCTTCCCTGCGTTGTGATGGTGCTGACCTGATTTTGAGAGAACTTCCCATTACTGCAGGCCCTTGGGTAGTCGTTATACACGGTCAGTAGAGTTGTGTAGTCTGTCAGCTGACCAGCTGCCCATCGCTGGGAGTCAGACAGACGCCTCAGCATTAACTACGCAAGCACAACAACTCAGTACAAATTGCCACTGCTTTGCCAGCACGGCTGCGTTCACTGGGCCAGAATGGGACGGGCGGAGTTAAACACATCTTGCCCCCTCTCTATTTTCTGCAGGGTTTGCTTACTATGTGAGTCCTTTAACCGCTCATCCCTCCCCACTGATCTCCCTCCTGCCACTTATCACTGCGAGCGGTACACGTGCTACACCTGCCTCTACACCTCCTCCTTCACCACCACTCAGGCCCCCAAAACAGTCCTTCAGGTGAGACGACACTTCACCTGCGAGTCTGTTGGGATCCTCTGTTCTGGCCTCCTCACCTCGGTGAGATCCAACATTGGTTGGAGGATTGCTTTGTCGAGAATCTTCACTCCACATCTGCTGCAAGGAGCCACTCATTTGATTTCTACCTTCCATTCCCATTCCCACATATCTGCCCACGGCCTCCTCTACTGTCATGATGAAGCCACCCTCAGGCTGGAGAAACAACACCTTATATTCCACTGGGTAGCCTCCAAACTGATGGCGTGAACATCGATTTCTCCAATCTCTGGTAATTTCTCCCCCTTCTCACTCTCTCTTTTTCCATCCTCAATCTGGATCCCCTCTTATACTTTCTATTCTCCTCATCTGCCCCTCTGGTTCCCCTCCTTCTTCCCTTTCCTGCCATGCTCCACTCTCCTCGCCTATCAGAATCTTTCTTCTTCAGCACTTTACCTTTCCACCAATCGCCTCCCAGCTTTTTAATTTCTCCCCCCCCCAGTCCCCCACCCACGTACCTCCCCTCACCTGGTCTCACCAATCACCTGTCAGCTTGTACTCTTTCCCCTCCCCCTCCTTCTTTATCTGACTTTTTCCCCTTTCTTTCCAGCCCTGATGAAGTGCCATGGTCCAAATTGTCAACTGTTTATTCCTCTCCATAGATGCTGCCTGACCTGCTGATGTCCGCCAGCACTGTGTGTGTGTTGCTCAATGTATAATGTGGATTGTTTTAACCTTGTTCCACTGGATCTCGTCCCTCAGCCCAGAAGATCCATGGTCACAATGGTTCACAGTTGAGACAGCAGACCAGCAGCTGGCCCAATGATCCAGGAAATGAAAGGGTTAATGCATGAGTCGCATTTGATGTCTCTGGGCCTGTATTCACTGGAGCTTAGAAGAATGAAGGGGGATCTCACTGAAACCTATTGAATATTGAAAGGCCAAGATAGAGTGGATGGAGAGAGGGTATTTCTTGTAGTGGGGAAGTCTAGGACCAGAAGGCACAGCCTCAGAATAGAAAGACGTCCCTTTAGAACAGAAATGAGGAGGAATTTCTTTAGCCAGAGGGTGGTGAATCTGTAGTATTCATTGCCCAGATAGCTGTGGGGGCCAAGTCTCTGGGTTTATTTGAAGAAGAGGTTCTTGATCACTCAGTTTCAAAGGTTATGGGGAGAAGGTAGGAGAATGAAGTTGAGAGGGATAATAAATCAGCCATGATGGAATGGCAGAACAAACCCGACGGGCCGAGTGGTCTAATTCCCCTCCTCTGTCTTGTGTTTTATGAACAGGAGGCCCACCTAGCCCGGGTGCAACGTGACCACAGTCCCTCACTGGTCCAACCTCAGGGCCTCCAGGGTCATTAGAACCGGAACAGGGGGAAGCTTGTCTTTCTGAAGAGCAGGGGACGGTGGGATTAAATCCACAAACTCTCTCAGCGAGCTCGTGGGGTTATTTTGCGTAAGAAACAGTAATCCATACTGGCACATGCAGGTTTGCTGCGGGGGAAGCTCTGAGAGCAGATTGCAGATTTATTCTGCATCTCACCGTGAACCACACAGGATCCGAGTCAGCATCAGCTTTAATGTCACAGGCATATGGCACGAAATTCATTGTTTTGTCACAGCAGTACAGAAAAATTACTACAGGTTGCAATAAAAAGTATATAAAAAATAAATAGTGTAAAAACAGAGCAAAATACTGAGGAGGTGCTCATGGGTTCAATATCCATTCAGAAATCTGATGGCAGAGGAGAAGAAACTGTTCCTGAAACATCGAGTGTGTGCCTTCGGGCTGCTGTACCTCCTCCCTGATGGTAGCAATGAGAAGAGGGCTTGTCCTGGGTGATTGGAGTCCGTAATGATGGATGCTGCCCTTTTGAGGCATCACCTTTTGAAGATATCCTGGGTGCTGGGGAAGCTCGTGGCCATGATGGAGCTGACTACATTTATAACTCCCAGGTAGCCTCCAACCTGATGGCATGAACATTGACTCCTCTAACTTCCGCTAATGCCCCACCTCCCCCTTGTACCCCATCCGTTATTTATTTACATACACACATTCTTTCTCTCTCTCTCCTTTTTCTCCCTCTGTCCCTCTGACTATACCCCTTGCCCATCATCTGGGTTTTCCCCCCCTCCCCTTTTTCTTTCTCCCTGGGCCTCCTGTCCCATGATCCCCTCATATCCCTTTTGCCAATCACCTGTCCAGCTCTTGGCTCCATCCCTCCCCCTCCTGTCTTCTCCTATCATTTTGGATCTCCCCTCCCCCTCCCACTTTCAAATCTCTTACTAGCTCTTCCTTCAGTTAGTCCTGACGAGGGGTCTCGGCCTGAAACGTCGACTGTACCTCTTCCTAGAGATGCCTACTGGCCTGCTGCGTTCACCAGCAACTTTGATGTGTGTTGCTTATAACTCTCTGCAGCTTTTTCCGATCCTATGCAGTGTCCCTGTCTCCAGACCAGATGGTGATGCAACCATTGTAGACCTGTAGAAATCTGCTAGAGTCTTTTCTGACGTACCAAATCTCCTCAAACTCCCAATGAAATCGAGCCGGTGACGTGCCTTCTTCATGATTGCATCAATATGTTGGGCCCAGGATGGATCTTCAGGGAAGTTGACACTGAGGAATCTGAAACTGCCCATCTTTTCCACTGCTGATCCCTTGATGACGACTGATGTGTTGCCTTGTCTTCCCCTTCCTGAAGTCCACAATCAATTCCTTGGTCTTACCGATGCTGAGTGCAAGGCTATAGTCACCACACCAGTCAACCAGCTGGTCTGTCTCACAGCTGTCTGCTGGGAGAGGACCTGGGGCTGACGCTGTGCTGGAATGCATCCCATGTCCCGGAACCGACTGCGTCTCTGAGGTGAGCAGCCCTCATGGGGAGCAGAAGAGGGTAACACGACAAAAGCACTGACAGCTGGCAGGGCACGTGCTGAGGGTAGAACTCGTGGACATGGGGTTCGACTGCTCCCCAGCAGGTGATGGTGGATGGCTCCTCTCTATAAGCAGAATTAGGTCACTCAGCCCATCGAGTCTGCTTCGTCATTCGATCGTGGCTGATCCATTTGCCCCTCAACCCCATTCTCCTGCCTCTCCCTGTAACCTTTCACACCCTGACTTATCAAGAATGGTCCTTGTACTCCCTCTATGATAAGTGCATCCTTCTTGGGTAAGGAGAACACTTGCGACCTCACCAAGGCCCCATGTAGTTTCAACAGGACTCCTGTTTGTAAATCCTCTCATAAGACGGGCCAACCTGCTTCCTGGGTGTGTCATAAGCACAAGGGATTCTGCCGATGCTGGAAATCCAGAGCAACAGGCACAAAATGCTGGAGGAACTCAGCAGGTCAGACAGCGTCTATGGAGAGAGAGATGACTTTTCAGGCCAAGACCCGTCATCAAGTCTTGGGAATCTGAAGAAGAGTCCTCAGCGGTCCTGATGAAAGGTCTCAGCCCGAACCGTTGACTGTTAATTCACTTCCACAGACACTGCCTGACCTGCTGAGTTCCTCCAGCATTTTGTGTGAGTTTTCCTGTCTGTGTAGTTGACCTCTTGTTACAAGGCAATTTGAATATTACTGTTGTCACCATCTAAAGAAAAAATTCCATTGTGAGCACTGAAGTAGATAGTCTGACATTATTCAGAGTGCGATTCGTGCAGATATATGAATCTCTGCTCTTGCCATCCAGTCTTCAGGGAAAGATGGAGAACAGATTAAAAATGCATCAAGACTAACACAGACATAATGGGCCAAACTGAGTCCAATAATGTGAGATGTCAGGAGAGAAAGCAGAGCACAGGACCAGAAAGCACAGCCGCAGAATAGAAGGAATAGAAGAATATACTAAAAACTGAAACCTATTGAATATTGAAAGGCCCAGATAGAGTGGACATGGAGAGGATGTTTCCTTTAGTGAGAGAATCTGAGACCAGAGGGTACGGCTTTAGAAGAAAAGGACGTCCCTTTAGAACAGAGAAGAGGAGGAATTTCTTCAGCCAGAGGGTGGTGAATCAGTGGAATTCATTGCCACAGACGACTGTGATGGCCACGTGTATTTAAAGCAGAGGGTGATAGTAAGGGTGCCAAAGGTTATGGGGAGAAGGCAGAAGAATGGAGCTGAGAAGGAAAATAAGTCAGCCATGATCGAATAGCGAGCAGATTCAATGGGCTGACTGGCCTAATTCTGTTCCTGTATCTCATGGTCTTATGGAGACTGAGAGGAGGGGGAGAGAATGAGAGGAAGGAGACAAGTTTGCTTACTTGTTATTATTTTTATTATTATTTCTCAGCTCAAGCTAGTTAAACCTGAGGTACAGGCGTATCCAAGCACACTCATTTCTCAATTGTTAGGAACTTTTGGAGGGAAGGTACAGGTGGAGGCATGATCAGGTCCTGAAGACCATCGCTGAAGCCGTCAGCGCAGGAGTTGAGTGGGCGAAGCGGTCCCGACCCTCCAAACAGACCATTGCCTTTGTCAGAGCTGGGGAGCAGCCAATACCTGCCAAAAGAACATCTGCAGGCATTCTGACCTCTGCAGGGGACTGGCAGCTGTTGGTGGACCTCGAAGGGCAGCTGAAGTTCCCCACCCATATCACAGCCACCACCCTGCGACCAGACATTGTCCTAGTGTCTGAGTCTACTAAGCAAGTGGTGCTGCTGGAGCTGACAGTCCCATGGGAAGATAGCTTGGAAGAGGCCTTTGAAAGGAAGCTCTCCAAGTACGCAGGACTGGTCAGCAACTGTCAGCAGGCTGGATGGAGAGCGAGGTGTCTCCCAGTGGAGGTTGGTTGTAGGGGATTCGTAGCCCATTCTTTAGTTAGAGCCTTCAGCATTTTGGGCATCGAGGGAGAGAGGAAGAGGAGAGCCGTCTGCAGTACCACCGATGCGGCAGAGAGGGCCTCAAGATGGCTGTGGCTCAAAAGAGGGGAGCCATGGAGTCATAAGTAGCTAGCCATCTGGACACAAGCTGGGGTCTGATCAGCCCCGGCTGGGTCACCTGGAGGAGGTTGTATGATGTTGAAAGACCCGAAACACCTGATGATTGCAGGAGCATCACTGAAGATGTGTCCAGAAGCATCAATAGATGTATGTACACAGAGGACTATTCTAGTGGTGTTTAGTATTGTGGCTTCCTGAAGATTTACATAGATATTACTGAGTAGCCCCAATTGTTTAATGCTATTGTGTAGTGACTTTAGGATGGTACCATTTGTAAATATTACTACTGGGACAATGTATACTCTGTTCATGCTCCATAGTCTTTCAGTTTCCTCTTTTAATTCAGCATATTTATGGTGCTTTTCACTTATTGATTTCTGTACGTTATGTGTGTTTGAAATGGCTTTATCTATTAAGTAAGTTGTTCTTGCTTGTTTATCCTGTAATATTATCTCCAGATGGCTATTCTGTATTGTCCTTTCTGTAATAATAATAGATCAGTCAAAGTAGAATTTATGAGACTCTGACTCTAAAACTGGATAAGGCTTGCATTTATAGTCAGGTGTGGTGTCTTTTATGAGTTTGCACTTTAAAGCAAGATTTTGGTGAATGATGTTTGCCACTTGATTATGTCTATGTAAGTAAGCAGATTGAGTTAAACTGCTGCAGGATCCTGTAATGTGCTGGATTGTTTCTGGTTTCTCTTGGGATTTTCTGCATTTATCACCTTGAATTTGTTTGTTTTTATTATGTATTTTGGATTTTTTTTGTGTTAACCACCTGGTCCTGTAATGCCACAGGGAACCCCGCTGTTTCTGGGAAGAGATCTCCAACTCTGAGCCAGGCGTACGATGCTTCCTTACTGATACCCAGTCTGCTCAGATCGTGGCGATGTCTTCTCTGTAGGGTCACACTCTTCCATTAGTTAACTTTTTCTTCCATAGTGATAATTACTTCATTTTTCTAGGTTATTATTTCTGGGTGGCACAGTAGATTAGTGGTTAGTACAATGCTTTACAGTATTGGAGACCTGGGTTCAATTCCCACTGGTGTCTGTAAGGAGTTTGTCCCTTCTCCCTGTGACCACATGTGTTTCCTTCGTATTGAGGTTTCCTCGGTATTGAGGTTTCCTCCCACAGACCAACTGGTAGGTGAATTGGTCATTGTAAATTGTCCCGAGATTAGGCTAGGGTTCAGTCGGGGGTTGCTGGGTGGCGTAGATCGAAAGGCTGGAAAAGCCTGTTCCACACTGTTACTCAACAAATAATAAATAAATAGATGTTATTATTCCTTTTATTTTTTCATTTGCACAGTTGGTAGTAGAGTAGCCAGTGTGTAGGCACAGGAAGCATCAGAGGCAGCAGCAGCAGCAGAACAGGCACAGCGCCACCAAACATGGTGAGTTCTTTCCCCTTGCATGAGGTTTTTCTAATTTTTTAAACCATAAAAGGGTCTAGCGGAGCGGCCATCGTCGAAATGGGGGCTAGAGTCACAGTGGGAACTTAGAGGCTTTGACTCAAGAGACTTCGACAAGAAGAGGCTGAGGTCAAAGAAACAGGTAAGAAGGGCAACACACACAAAATGCTGGTGAACGCAGCAGGCCAGGCAGCATCTCTAGGAAGAGGTACAGTCGACGTTTCAGGTTGAGACCCTTCGTCAGGTCTAACTGAAAAAAGAGATAGTAAGAGATTTGAAAGTGGGAGGGGGAGGGGGAGATCCAAAATGATAGTAGACAGGAGGGGGAGGGATGGAGCCAAGAGCTGGGAAATTGATTGGCAAAAGGGATACGAGGCTGGAGAAGGAGGAAGATCACGGGACGGCAGGCCTAGGGAGAAAGAAAGGGGAAGGGGAGCACCAGAGGAAGATGGAGAGCAGGCAAGGAGTTATCGTGAGAGGGACAGAGCGAGAAAAAAGAGAAGGAAAAAAAGGAAATAAATAAATAAATGAACAAATGAATGAATGAATGAATGAGGGGGTGGGGTAAGAAGGGGAGGAGGGGCATTAGCGGAAGTTAGAGAAGTCGATGTTCATGCCATCAGGTTGGAGGCTACCCAGACGGAATATAAGGTGTTGTTCCTCCAACCTGAGTGTGGCTTCATCTTGACAGTAGAGGAGGCCGTGGATAGACATGTCAGAATGGGAATGGGACGTGGAATTAAAATGTGTGGCCACTGGGAGATCCTGCTTTCTCTAGCGGACAGAGCATAGGTGTTCAGCGAAACAATCTCCCAGTCTGCAGTAGGTTTATCCTTTTGTTATTGCTGATTTGTTCTTGGTTGCCCATTGTACAGTGCAGGCAGGATGGCAGATATGCCAGTGGAATGCTCCCCCTGTAGGATGTGGGAATTCATGGAACCTGATGGTTTCCCTGATGACTACACCTGCGGGAACTGCAGCCAACTTCAGCTCATGAAAGACGCAGTAAGGAGCCGGAGCTGGAGTTGGATGAACTAAGGATCATCCAGGAGGCAGAACAATCGATAGATATGATTTTTGAGCTGGTGGTTTTGCCCAGAATGCAGAATTCAGGGAGTAGATGGGTGAACACTGAGAGAGATGAAGGGAGAAGGAAGTCACTGCAGCCTCCCCCTGTGACCATTCCCCTCAGCAACAGGTACACCCCTTTGGATACTGCTGAGGGGGATGACCTATCTGGGCAAGGCAGCAGCAACCAGACCAATAGCACTGTGGCTGGCTCTGAGCCTCAGTAGGATAAGCAGTAAGTTTAGGGAGTTAGGAAGGAGGCTGAAGTGCAAGGTGACCTCCAAGGTGATAATCTCTGGATCACTCCCAGTGCAACGAGCCAGGGAAGATCAGAACAGGAAGACAGCGCAGACAAATGAGGAGATGGTGCAGGGGGCAGGGATTCAAGTTCTTGGATCATTGGAGCCTTTTCTGGGGAAGAGGTGACCTGCACAAGTGGGACGTGGGACGGGTTTCACCTAAGCTGGAGAGGAAGCGATATCCTGGGAGGAAGGTTTACTAATGCTATTGGGGAGGGTTTAAACTAGATGTGCAGGGGTGTTGGAACCAAAGTGAAGAGGCAGAGGATAGAGCGGTTAGCACATAAGTAGAGACAGCTTGTAAGGAGTTTATGATGAAGGAGAAGCAGGTGTTAGACCAAAGATGCACTCAGCTAGATGGTTTGAAATGTGTCTATTTTAATGCAAGGCGTAACATAAACAAGGCAGATTAACTTAGAGCGTGGATCAATATGTGGAACTATGACATTGTGGCCATTACAGACATTTGGATGTCTCAGGAGAAGGAACGGCTGCTGAGTGTGCCAGGCTTTAGATGCTTCAAAACAGACAGGGATGGAGGCAAAAGAGGTGGGGGCGTGGCATTGCTAATCAGGGGTAGTATCATGGTTGCAGAAAGGGAGGAAGTCAGGGGGGATTGTCTACTGAGTCAGTGTGGGTGGAAGTCAGAAATAGAAAGGGGGCAAAACTCTACTGGGTGTTTTTTATAGACCCCCCATTAATCACAGAGACATCGAGGCAGATTCCGGAATGGTGATATAATAATAGGGCTGTTATGATGGGTGAGTTCTCCTTAGAGAATGGGGGGTGGAGTTTGTTAGCTGTGTTCATGAAGGTTTCCCAATGCAATATGTAGATAAGACTTCTGACAGGCTTTGGGAGTAAACCCCAAGGAAGAAATCTGGAGCCGGGGTCCCTAAGGCAGTTTGATGTTGTTTACAACTTCACTCTGGCAACCTCTGTGACGACACTGGTGCCAAGCTGTATCAGTGTTTGCCCTTCCCTTGGACTACGTCAGTGACGTGGAGAGGGGGAGCCCACTGCACGGGAACAGCCGATTCTTCAAATCTTCCCACCCAGGCTTGTGCCCTGGAGAGGACACAGTCCACCAGAGGCACAAACCCATGATCCCCTGGGACTGACGGCTGCCGACTGTGTATGTAGATAACCCAACTAGAGGAGAGGCTGTACTTGATCTGGTATTGGGAAATGAACCTGGTCAGGTGTCAGATCTCTCGATGGGAGAGCATTTTGGAGGTGACCACATCTCCTTCACCAGAGCGCTAGAGAGGGATAGGAGCAGACAGTTCGGGAAAACATTTAATTGGGGTAATGGGAAACATGATGCTATTTAGCAGAAACTTGGGAGCAGATGTTCTCAGGAAATGCATGGCAGGAATGTGGCAAATGTTCAGGGAACATTTGCACAGCATTCTATATAGGTATGTTCAGTTGAGGCAGGGAAAGGATCTAGTTAAGAAGAAAAGAAAAGTTTACAAAAGGTTCAAGAAACTAGGTACTAAGAGAGTTCTCGAAAATTACAATAGTGCCAGGAAGGAGCTTAAGAATTAAATTAGGAGAGCTAGAAGGGGCCATGAGAAGGCCTTGGCGGACAGGATTAAGGAAAACCCCAAGGCATTCTACAAGTCTGTGAAGAGCAAGAGGATGAATCGTGAGAATAGGACCAATCAGGTGCGATAGTGGAAACGTGTGCCTGGAGTCGGAGGAGGTAGCGAAGGTACTTAATACTTTGGTTCAGTATTCACCAGGGAAAAAGACCTTGGCAATTGTGGGCATGACTTACAGCGGACTGAAACACTTGAGTGTATAGACTTTAAGAAAGAGGATGTGTTGGAGCTTTTGAAAGATATTGAGTTACATAAGTCACTGGGACCAGACGAGATATACCCCAGGCTATTCTGGGAAGTGAGGGAGGAGATCACTGAGCCTCTGGCGATGATCTTTGCATCATCAATAGGGATGGGAGAAGTACTGGAGGATTAGAGGGCTGCAGATGTTGTTCCCTTGTTCAAGAAAGGGAGTAGAGATAACCCAGGAAATTATAGTCCAGTGAGTCTTACTTCAGTGGTGGGCAAGTTGTTGGAGAGGATCCTGAGAGGCAGGATTTATGAGCACTTGGAGAGACATAATCTGATTAGGGATAGTCAGCATGGCTTTGTCAAGGGCAGGTCATGCCTTATGAGCCTGATTGACTTCTTTGAGGAAGTAACAAAACACATTGATGAAGATAGAGCAGTGGATGTAGTGGATTTCAGTAAGGCATTTGATAAAGATCCCTGTGCAAGGCTAATTCAGAAAGTAAGGAGGCATGGGATCCAAGGAGACCTTGCTTTGTGGATCCAAAATTGGCTTGGAAATTGGCTCACAGAAGGCAAAAGATGGTATTTATGATTTTTATAAATGACCTGGATGAGGAAGTAGAAGAGTTGGTTAGCAAGTTTGCTGATGACACAAAGGTTGGGGGTCTGGAGGGTTGACAGAGGTTACAGCAGGACATCAATAAGATGCAGAACTGGGCTGAGAAGTGGCAGATGGAGTTCAACCAAGATAAGTGTGAAGTGGTTCATTTTGGTAGGTCAAATTTGAAGATGGAATATAATGTTAATGGTATGACTCTTGACAGTGCAGAGGATCTGAAGGTTCTTGGGGTCCCTGTTCATAGGAGGCGTCTGGTGTGTTGGCATTCATTAACTGTGAAACTGAGTTCAAAGCCATGAAGCAATGTTGTAGCTTTATAAGACCTTAATTAGACCCTACTTGGAGTACTGTGTTCAGTTCTGGTCACCTCAATACAGGAGGAATGTGGGTACTATAGAGAGAGTGCAGAGGATATTTACAAGGATGTTGTCTGGATTGGAGGGCGTACCTTACGAGAATAGGTTGACTGATGGAGGATGAGAGGTGACCTGATAGAGGTGTATAAGGTGAAGAGGGGCATTGATCGTGTAGATAACCAGAGGCTTGTTTCCCAGGGCTGAAATGGCTAACACGAGGGGCATAGTTTTTCACACAGAGAGTGATGGGTGCATGGTATGCACTGCCAACGACTGTGGTAGAGGTAGTTACAATAGAGTATTTTAAGAGACTCTTAGATAGGTGCATGGAGCTTAGACAAATAGAGGGCTATGCGGTAGGGAAATTCTAGGCAGTTTCTAGAGTAGGTTACATGGTCAGCACAATATTGTGGGCCGAAGGGCCTGTAATGTGCTGTAGATTTCCATGTTCTATGTTGCCTTTTTCACATTGGTTGTTTGTCCATCTCTGTCGTGTGAGGTTTTTCATTGATTCTGTTGTGTTTTTCTACTTATTCATCTGCAATCTCAGGATGGAATATGATAACATACACAGTACGTAGTTTATGATAATGCATTTACTTTGAACACTCAGTGTCAGAGCGCTGTGAACATGGAAACTGAGATAAGATATCCTGAGACAACAGGAAGCTGATCAGCACTGCCATGGACAAAAGTCCCAAGCCCAAATGCAAAAGGAAGAGAGTTGACCGTGGGGCTAGCAAACCCATCCCATAAAAACCCAAAGCTTTCAGAAATGCCAACAGAAGCTCCAAAGATCTCATCCCTGGGAGAGGAGTGATCTTCGCCAAGCATACATGTGAAGTCGTGGAGTGAAACTGTCTGATTGACCTTCTATTGGTCCAGGACTGAAGGTTCTGATGAGCTGCTCCCGGCAGCCCATGCCCCAGTAGGTGTGACGAGCTTAAGAAGATGACCTCACATCCAAACTTAAAACAACAATTCAGGGGCGATAGAGAAACAGCTCTAACTGTGGGGGTGATAGAGGAACATTCTGACTGTAGGCATGATGGAGGAACAATTCTGACTGTAGGAGCGATAGGGGAAGAGCTCTGACTGTAGAGATAATAGTATAACAGCTCTGTCTGAAGGGATGATAGTGGAACAACTGACTGCAGGAGTGATGGAAGAAGGGCTCCAATTGTAGGGTAATAGATGAACATAGTAGGGTGAAAGAGGAACAGTTCTGTCTGTAAGGGTGATAGAGGAACAATTCTGACTGTAGGTGTGATAGAGGAACAACTCTGACTGTAGGTGTGATGGAGGAACAGCTCTTACTGGGGGTGATTAAGAATAGCACTGACAGTAGGGATGACAGGGGAACAACTCTGACTGAAGGGGTGATGGAGGGACAGCTCTGACTGTAGGGATGACAGACAATTTCTCTGACTGTAGGGGTGATTTAGGAACAGCTCTAACTGTAGGGCAATGGAGGAACTGCTCTGACTATAGAGATGGTAGAAGAAGAGCTCTGACTGTAGGGATGATAGAGGAACAGTTCTGACTGTAGGGATGATAGAGGAACAGCTTTGACTGTAGGTGTAATAGAGAAACAGCTCTGACTGTAGGAGTGACAGAGGAACAACTCTGACTGTAGAGATGATAGAAGAACAGTTCTGACTGTTAGGGTGATAGAGGAATATCTCTGACGGTAGGTGTGATTTATGAAGAAATCTGACTGTAGGTGTGATGCAGGAACAGCTCTGACTGCAGCGATGACAGAGGAACAGTTCTGAGTGTAGGGATGATAGAGGGGTTCTCTGACTGTAGGGGCAATAGAAGAACAACTCTGACTGTAGGTGTGATACAGGAACAGCTCTTACTGTAGGTGTGATGGGGGAACAGTTCTGACTATGGGGTGATAGTGGAACAGCTCTGACTGTAGGGGTGACAGAGGAACAGCTCTGACTGTAGGTGTGATGGAGAAATAGCTCTGACTGTAGGCTGATAGTGGAACGGTTTTGACTGTAGGGCGGTAACTGTAAGAGTGATAGAGGAACAGCTCTGACTGTGTGGGCGATAGAGGAACAGTTCTGACTCTAGGAATGATAGAGGAACAGTGACTGTAGGGGTGATAGAGGGATTCTCTGACTGTACGGGTGATACAGGAACAGCTCTGACTGTAGGGCAATAGGAGAACAGCTCTGACTGAAGGGAAATAGAGGAAAAGATCTCACTGTAGGTGTCATTTATGAAGAACTCTGACTAGGTGTGATGGAGGAAGAGCTCTGACTGTGGGGTGATAGAGGGATTCTTTGACTGTAGGGGTGATACAAGAACAGCTCTGACTGTAGGGTGATGGAGGAACAGCTGTAACTGTAAGAGTGATAGAGGAAGAGCTCTGACTGTAAGAGTGATTGAGAAACTGCTCTGATTATAGGGGTTCTGGAGAGAGGGCTCCATCTGTAGCAGGTGCTGAAGGAGCAGCTCTGACTGAAGGGAAATAGGGGAACAGCTCTGACTGTAGGTGTGATTTATGAAGAACTCTGACTCTAGGTGTGACAGAGGAACAGCTCTGACTGTAGGGTGATAGAGGAACAATTTTACTGTAGGGATGACAGAGGGATTCTCTGACTGTAGGGGTGATACAAGAACACCTCTGACTGTAGGGCGATGGAGGAACAGCTGTAACTAAGAGTGATGGAGGAACAGCTCTGACTGAAAGAGTGATGGAGGAACAGCTCTGTATAGTGATGGAGAAACTGCTCGGATTATAGGGGTTTTGGAGAGAGGGCTCCATCTGTAGTAGGTGCTGAAGGAGCAGCTCTGACCAAAGGGTTTGGAGGAAGTGTTCCAATGATAGGGGTAATGGAGGGGCATTTCTGATTGTAAGGATTGTTGAAGAGACAGCTTCAACTGCAGGGGTGATGGACATTCAGAGCTAGCTGTAGGGTGTCGCTGAAGGGATGGATCTGACTGTAGGAGGTTTTGGAGAATCTGTGAAACCTCCAGAGGCAGGCACCTCCCAGTCTCCACCCAGCCAACAGGAATCACCTGCTTCTCATTTCTAACTCATCACATGCAGCCTATTTGAACCCAGCTCTCCTCCATAATCCTTGCTCACCCATCAAACCACACAGGCTCATCCAGTTGTTCCTAGTCTTCAGTTATCCTGTTGCCTTGACATGTTAAGTATCTTTTCTCTCTTGTTTTCTAGCCCCTTGTGGCTTGTTATTTTGCAGTTTATTATTAAAGTTATTGCTCTGTTAAATTGTGTCAGCAGCTCTGCATTTGTGTCAAACCTCTGTAAAATGTCCTGCCCGAGACAGCTACAATTATAGGGTTGCTGGAAGGTCAGGTATGACTGCAGATGTGCTGGATGGAGAGTTCTGACTGCGTGGGTGATGGAGGTTCAGAGGCACTGTGTTCTGCAATATCCTCTTCATCTGCAGGCTGTATCTGCTAGCTGTTTTTTTCCCGTAGAACAAAGCCCAGGAAAGGCAGGTCTGGCCAAGTCCGATCTGTGGCACAACCCAGCAGATCTGTCAAAGCATATCAGAGCAAATGTCAATCAATGTGCCAGAAATCATTTGCGTAGATGGTGAACGAGTGTTCTTTGTTCCGACAGTTAATTAGGATGTTTTCTGAGTGGTATAATTTCTCTCTAGTTCTGATCACTTTTGTCCAAGAACAGAACATAGACAAAATTGTACATTTAAAGACCCAGCCCTCGCACACACTCAACAGTCCATCACCACAGGGTTACCCAACATCAAGACAGGACACAGCAGCTCGCTAGATAAATTTGTTTTATTTGTCACATGTACATTGAAACATACAGACAAATTTGTCACTTGTGTCAAAATAAATCAGTGAGGATTGTGCTGGGCACCTCACAAGTGTTGCCAGGCTTCTGGTGCCAAGAGCATGCCAGAACGTACTAGTACGTCCTTGGAATGTGAGAGAAACTGGGAACATGGAGAGAACATGCAAAGTCCTTACAACCAGCAATGGGAGTCGAACCCCAATCACTGAGAGCTGACCTGAAATGTGATTACTACTCTAAAATGCAGTGCAATACGTTACACATCTGTTCCCTCACTCCACCGCGACACGCAGTAGCAGCAGTTTGTATGGACTACAGGACACACTGCAGTAACTCACTGAGACTCCTCAGACAGGCCCCTTCCAAACCCACCACCTCTACCCGCACCTTCCCAACCCACCACCTCCACCAGCACCTTCCCAACCCACCACCTCCACCAGCACCTTCCCAAACCACCGTCTCCACCGGCACCTTCCCAACCCACCACCTCTACCAGCAACTTCCCAACCCACCATCTCCACCGGCACCTTCCCAACCCACCACCTCCACCAGCACCTTCCCAACCCACCACCTCCACCAGCACCTTCCCAACCCACCATTTCAACCAGCACCTTCCCAAACCACCGTCTCCACCGACACCTTCCCAACCCACCACCTCCACCAGCACCTTCCCAACCCACCACCTCCACCAGCAACTTCCCAACCCACCACCTCCACCAGCAACTTCCCAACCCACCACCTCTACCAGCACCTTCCCGACCAACCACCTCTACAAGCACCTTCCCGACCCACCATCTCTACCAGCACCTTCCCGACCCACCATCTCTACCAGCACCTTCCCAACCCACCATCTCCACCAGCACCTTCCCAACCCACCATCTCTACCAGCACCTTCCCGACCAACCACCTCTACCAGCAACATCCCAACCCACCATCATTTCCAGCAGCACCTTCCCAACCTACCATCTGTACCAGCACCTTCCCAACCCACCATCTCTACCAGCACCTTCCCAACCCACCATCCCAACCCATCACCTCTAACAGACCCTTCTAAACCCACCAACTCTACCAGCTGGAAGAAGGGCAACAAAAGCACGGGGAACACAGTGCATAGAACACAGAACAGCACAGCATGATACAGGCCCTTTGGCCCACAATATTGTGCTGACCCATTAAACTACTCTAAGATCACTTTAACCCTTCCTTCCCACATAGCCATGCATTTCTCTAGCCTATCTAAGATTTTAAATTCCCATGAATTTATTTTGTATTCATTTATTTAGAGATAATGTGTGGAACAAGCCACCTAGCCACACCATCAAATAACACCAGCCTAATCACAGGACAACTTACAATGACCGATTAATCTACGTCTTTGGCCTGTGGGAGGAAACGGGAGCACCCGGAGGAAATCCACACGCTCACAGGGGAACATACAAACTCCTTATAGATGATGCTGGAAATGAACTCCGAGCTCTGACACCCCAAGCAGTAATAGTGTCACGCTAATTGTTACACCAGCAAAATGTACCAGCCTCCACCCCTACCCCAGGCACCCACAACTCTCCGTGTAAATGGCACAACTGGACTTACCCCTCTTCTTTCAAATCTTGCCCTCTAGTATTAGATATTTGAGCCTGGGGGAAAATGCTGCCTACCTATCCATGTCTCTCTTTATCTCCAGTCGCCCCTCAGTCTCTGCCTCTCCAGAGAAAACTGCGCAGGTGTGCTCAATCTCTCCTTATTTCCGTGAATGAAACAGGCGCCACTTCGGGAGAAGCCTACACAGACCACTTTTATAGGCTAAATCCATCACTTCACCTCCATCCTCAAATAAATCTTCCCTAATGCACTTTCTCCAGGGCAAGGCCCCTTTAAGGGAATTGGCAGCTTTCCCAGGACCAAGTCTACTTGCAACAAAAGGCTTTAATGGTTTTAGTAATGATTATTATTCGAGAGGTAACAACATTATTACTTGCAACAGGGTGCAATTACTGCAGGAATGTTGACCATCAGCCATGGGAGCAGAATTAGGCCATTTGGCCCATCAAGTCTGCTCTGCCATTCCATCATGGCTGATTTATTTCTAATTCAACCTCATTCTCCTCCCTCCTCCCTGTAACCTTTGACACCCTGACTAATCAAGAACATTGTGACTTCTGTTTTAAATACACCCAACGACATGGCTTCCACAGCTGTCCGTAGCAATGAATTCCACTTCTAATCCACTGTTATAATACTCCTGAATGGTCCCCCTATAATGATAAGATGGATTCATGACCTCACAATCTGTCTTGTTATGACCTTTCACCTCACTGTCTGCCTGCACTGCACTTTCTCTGTAACTGTAACACTTTATTCTGCATTCTGTTATTGCTGTCCCTCGTCCCCTCAGTGATGATAATCTGTATGGATGACATGCAAAGCAAAGCTTTTCACTGTACATAGAACATAGATTGGTACAGCACTGGACAGGCCATCCGACCCAGAACGTTGTAACAATGTCTACTAAACGTCTTTCTTTGTTAACACAAGCATCTGTAGAGGCCAAGTCATTAGGTATAGTTAAGGCAGAGGCTGATAGGTTCTTGATTAGCCAGGACTTGAAGGAAGAAGGCAGGAGATTGGGGTCGAGAGGGAAATGGATTGGACATGATGAAATGATGGAGCAGACTCGATAGGCCAGATTACCTGATTCCACAACTATCCTGGTAACCCATTCCAGACACCTACCTCTGTCTGCGTCAGAAACCTGCTCCTCACATCACCTTTAACTGTCTTGCCCCACACCCCTACCTGAAAAGTATGTGCTCTGGAGCTCGACATTCCTGTGCTGGAGAAAAGATTTTGACTGTGTGCCTCATCTGTACCTTGGTACGTGTGAAAATAACGAGCCTGTTTACCAGTTTACCAAGATTCTGAAAACCAAAACAACAGCAGAAATGAAAACAGAGACTGCCGGAAAGGCTCATGAGGTCAGGCAACATCTGTGGAGAGGGAAGCAGTTACACCTTCAGGTCAAAGGACCTTCATCGGAATTCATGAAAGGTCCCATGCCTGAACAGACACTGCCCGAGATTTTCAACCATTTTCTGCAGATTTTATCAAGAAACAGATTCTACAGTAACCAAACATGACCTCTCCAAAACAAATTTCCATATCTCCTGAGGACATAGTAATCCATTTGGCCTATCGAGTATCAGCTGGTCCACCATGGAATCCCATCTCATCCCCACTAAGCTTTCCTGGGATTCATTCTCCCTGCATTCCCATCAACTTCCACCACCGAAGCACCCAACATCCACACATTCCCAGAGTCAAACACAGAGTGAAGCTCCCTCTACACTGTCCCACCACACACTCCCTGAGTCAGACACAGAGTGAAGCTCCCTCTACACTGTCCCACCACACACTCCCTGAGTCAGACACAGAGTGAAACTCTCTCTACACTGTCCCATCACACACTCCCAGGGTCAGACACAGAGCGAAACTCCCTCTACACTGTCCCATCACACACTCCCGGGGTCAGACACAGAGTGAAACTCCCTCTACACTGTCCCATCACACACTCCCGGGGTCAGACACAGAGTGAATCTCCCTCTACACTGTCCCATCACACACCCCCGGGGTCAGACACAGAGTGAAGCTCCCTCTACACTGTCACATCACACACTCCCAGGGGCAGACACAGAGTGAAATTCCCTCTACACTGTCACATCACACACTTCTAGGATGGTATGTTGTCCTACACTTACTGGTCTAAGTTTTTGAATCTTTTATATTAATTTTTAATTTGATTATAATCAGCATGAATATATTTCTGTGATGTTGATGTCTTTAGTTTGAGCTATGAGTTCTGTATTGATCAGTGATGTTGGAGCAGATTTACCTTTGTAATCGGTTCTCAGCTGTCCACACTGCTGTGATGCGTGTTCTGTAATACAGGAGAGTATTTGTTACCATAATGTTCATGCTCTTTCACTGGTAATGTCGCAGTTGTGGTGTTTTATTCCTGTGATATTTGTGTGGTTTGCCCTGGTGTTTGTAGCTGTCACTGCAGTAATAACGGTTATTGCAGGGTCAGTTGAGTGGGTGGTGATGATGGAGTGGTAGGACCAGTTTCTCTGGCCCTCTGTGAATGCCATGGGGCTTTTGTGATTCCAGTCCCAGCTCTCTGCCGGGGCTGGAGATTTTTATTTTATTTTTGAGATACAGCGTGGAACAGGCCTTTGCGGTCCAAACAAGCCACACCACCTCCATGGTGGTTGTCCGTCAACAGGACAGGACACCGGTGTGGGAGAGTTGTTAAAGAAGAAAAGCCATCGTTCCGGGGAAGTTCCTCTGTCTTGACCTCAGAAGCCCGGGTCCAGTGGTACAAGTAGTCGTCACAACTGGGGACTTCCTTAGTTGCAGTGGATGACCATGATGTCCCCTGTGCCTTGTCCTGCCCTTTGGTCTCCATCTCTCCATGGAACGTTATAGAACCACCTTCCTGGCTGTTGGATCTCCCTGAGATCTCAGCCACCCAGTCAGCCAGAGCTGACTTTGTGTGTTGAGACGGTATGTCCCTATCTCACCGGGGTGTGAGGCCACTGGCTACCCCCACCTGGTTTATCCCACCTGTCGAAGCGGTGTACCGGGATGTGGCCACTGTCTCATGCAAACAGCTACTGGAACCACAGGTGAGAGGTTCGAAAGGTGAGTGAGCTGCCCCGGAATGGACATGACAAGCCTCTTCACCAGAAATGCTATGCCTCCCTGGACACCCCATACCCCCCAACCCACCTATTTCACCCTAGCCTAATCACAGGACAATCTACAATAAACAATTACTCTACTAACCAGTACGTCTCTGAGCTGTGAGAGGGAACTGGAGGAGACGCAGACGGCCACGGGAAGAATGTACAGAGTCCTTACAGATGCGTCCAAATTGAACTCTGAACTCCAACACCCTGAGCTACAATAGCATTACACTTACCACCACACTACTGCAGCGCCCACAAATAAATGATGAACCCACAAACGAGTCATGGTTCAGTGCTGAGACATTTCTCAGATAAATTCCTGTTTCAGTCCAGGCTGCGGCTGGATCAGAATCAGAATCCGAATCCGGTTTATTTTCAGTGAGGCTCTGCAGCAGCAGTACATAACAATCCCGATGAATTACAGAACAAATAAAATGTGCAGAAAGTGGGAATAATGGGGTGTTAATGGGTTCATGAACATTAAGAATATATAAAAATATAAATAAATTAGTGCAAAAAGAGACCAGAATAGTGTGGTACTCTTCATGAGTTCATGGATGGTTCAGGAATCGGATGGCAGAAGGGAAGAAGCTGTTCCTGAATCGTTGAGTGTGAGTCTTCAGCCTCCTGCACCTCCTCCCTGATATTAGCAATGAGAAGAGGGCATGTCCTGGGTGGAGGGGGTCATTAATGGTGGATTTTTGACCATCACCTTTAGAAGATGTCCTCGATGGTGGGGAGGCTACTGCCCGCGGTGGAGCCGAGTTTCCAGCCCTCTGCAGCCCGGAACCTCGGCACCAGGCGGTAATGCCATCAGTCAGAATGCTCTCCACCAGACAGCTGTAGGGATTTGTAAGAGTCAAGATTTCTGTAACCGTTGCATGGAATTAGACATCCTTTCAGTGCAGACCATTAATAATTCATTTGTTAATGAATCAGGCCCGAAGAACAGATGGTAAACAAGTATCACAGGGCGTCACACGTGAGCAGAATCAGGGTGAGTCTGAAAACCTGACTCCTATAGTAACGTGAATTGCCCAGGCGCTTAACTGAAAAGAATCTCAGAGATTCTCACAACCATGATTTCTCTACAGAATGGTAGTATATAGGACTGGATAACAATCCCTTGGAATGCCACACAATGGATAAAGGACAGTTTTGAGGAAGATTGGATATGAAAGGCATAGGGAGACACAATGGCGTTGACTGAGAGATAGACTTTCGACCTCACAATCTATGCTCCAGGTCAAGATGGCTGCGTGCTTCGGTAGTGGCTCAGACTTCATTTCTTTTTAGGATCATAAGGATGGTTTTGGGGACATCAGGGGTCAGGTTATGGTTTAGGGAGAAGGATATGGGGGAATTAGAGATCATGCCAGAGGCTAGGCCTATACTCCACACTCAGATGTCAGGCCAGCAGACAGGCAAGGAGAAGGGCCAGTGACACCCCCAGGTCAGCAAGTTGTCTGCAGGGATTGTAGTTCTATGCGGGCAGGAGATATGACAGATGGTGAACCCCCTCCCCCAGGTACATGAGTAGATGAGACCAGAGTTCAAGGCCTGGTGTACAGAGCCTCAGTCGGAGTCTGGAGTTTAAGGCCTGGAGTTCAGGGTCCTCATTCACTGTCTTCAGCAACTGCCGGGGTCAATGCCATAGATTGAAACCTGAAGGTCAATCAGAAGTCCAGAAATCGAGACCCGATGGCTAAAGTCTTGTTTGTGAGTCCCTATTAGTCTGCTGGGGAAATTGAAGCCCATTGTCTGCGAGACCACTGGAGGTTGGAGGCCGAAGGCAGAAGATCAAAGGCCAAAAGATATAGGAGCAGAATTAGTCCATTTGGCCCATCGAGTCTGCTCCGCTGTTTCATCATGGTTGATCCAATTCTCCTCTCAGCCCCAATCTCCTGCCTTCTCCCTGTATCGCTTCATGTCCTGACCAATCAAGAATTTATCAACCGCTACCTTAAACATACGTTAAAAACTTGGTCTCCACAGCCACCTGTGGCAATGAATTCCACAGATTCACCACTCTCTGGCTAAAGAAATTCCTTCTCATCTCTATTCTAAAAGGACACCCCTCTATTTTGAGACTGTGTCCTCTGGTCTTAGACTCTCCCACCTTAGGAAACATCCTCTTCACATCCACTCTATCCAGGCCTTTCACCATTCGATAGGTTTCAATTAGGTCACCCCTCATTCTTCTGATACAGGCCCAGAGCCATCAGACGCTCTTCTTAGGACAAGCCATTCAATCCTGGAATCATTTTTGTGAGCCTCCTTTAAACTCACTCCAGTGTCAGCACATCCTTTCTAAGATAAGGGGCCCATAACTACTCAAAATACTCCAAGTGAGGCCTCACCAGTGTCTTATAAAGTCTCACCATTACATTCTTGCTTTTATATTCTTGTCTTCTTGAAATGAATGCTAACATTGCATTTGCCTTCCTCACCGCAGACTCAACCTGCAAATTAACTTTTAGGGAATCCTGCACAAGTCCCTTTGCACCTCAGTTTTTTATTTGTATTTTCTCTCCATTTAGAAATATTTAATCCTTTCATTTCTTCTACCAATACACTTCCCGACACTATTCCATCTGCTATTTCTTTGCCCATTCTCCTCTTCTGCCCAAGTCCTTCATCTGCCTTTCTACTTGCTCAAAACTACTTGCTCAAAACTACCTGCTCCTCATATCTTGATATTGTTTGCAAACTTTGCAACAAAGCCATCAATTTCATTGTCCAAGTCACTGACATATAACATAAAAAGAATCAGTCCCAACACAGACCCCTGTGGAACACCACTAGTCACCAGCTGCCAGCCAGAAAAGGCTCCCTTTATTGCCACTCTTTGCCTCCTGCCAATCAGCCCCTGCTTTATCCATGCTAGTATCTTTCCTGGAATACTATGGGCTCGTAACTTGTTAAGCAGCCTCATGTGTGGCATCTTGTCAAAAGCCTTCTGAAAATCCAAGTACACAACATCAACCGATTTTCCATTGTCTATCTTGCTTGTTATTTCTTCAAAGACTTCCAACAGATTTGTCAGGCATGATTTTCCCTTGAGGAAAGCATGCTGACTATGGCCTATTTCATCATGTGCCTCCAAGTTCTCCGAACCTACATCCTTAACAATCGACTCCAACAACTTCCCAACCACTGAGGTCAGACTAACTGGCACATAATTTCCTTTCTTCTGCCTCTTCCTTTCTTGAAGAGAGGAGTGACATTTGTAATTTTCCAGTTTTCCAGAACCATTCCAGAATCTAGAGATTCTTAAAAGGTCATTACTAATTCCTCCACAATCTCTTCAGTCACCTCTTTCAGAACTCTGGGGTGTAGACCATCTGGTCCCGGTAACTTGTTTACCTTCAGACCTTTCAGTTTCCCAAGAACCTTCTCCCTAGTAATGGTAATTTCACACACTTCATGTCCCTGATACCTGGAACTTCCAATATACTGTTAGTGTCTTTGCAGAGAAGACTGACGCAAAATACTTATTCAGTTCGTCCACCATTTCCTTGTCTCCCATTACTACCTCTCCAGCATTGTTTTCCAATGGTCCAATATCGCTTTCTCACCTTTCTTTTACATTTTATGTATCTGAAGAAACTTTTGGTATCCTCTTTACCATTATTGGCTAGCTTGTTTTCGTATTCCATTTTTACCTCCTTGATGACTTTTTAGTTACACCATAAGACCATAAGACATAGGAGCAGAATTAGGCCATTCAGCCCATCGAGTTTGCTCCACAATTCCATCACGTCTAGTTCCAGATCCCACTCAACCCCATACACCTGCCTTCTCATCATATCCTTTGATGCCTTGATTAATCAGAAAACGATCCACTTCCGCCTTAAATATACCCATGGACTTGGCCACCACTGCAGTCTGTGGCAGAGAATTCCACAGATTTACTACTCTCTGGCTAAAAATATTCTTCTTTACCTCTGTTCTAAAGGATCGCCCCTCAATTTTGAGCCCCTGCCCTCTAGTTCTGGATACCGCCACCATAAGAAACATCCTCTCCACATCCACCCTCTCTGGTCCTTTCAACATTTGGTAGTTTTAAATGAGATCCCCACGTATCCTTCTAAGTACCTGTGAGTACAGGCCCAAAGTTGCCATATGTTCTTCATATGTTAAACCCTTCATTCCTGGAATTACCCTAGTGAACCTCCTCTGGACTGTCTCCAATGACAACACATCTTTTTTGAGATATAGGGCCCTAAACTGTTCAAGTGCGGCCTGACTAGTGCCTTATAAAGCTTCAGCGTTATCTCCTTGCTTTTATATTCTATTCTTCTGTTGCCTTCTGTTGTTTTAATAGCTTCCCAATCCTCTAAATTCCCATTAATTTTTTTCCTATTATATGTCCTCTTTTTGTCTTTTATGTTGGCTTTGACTTTTCTTGTTAACCATTGTTGTGTCATCTTTCCTTTAGAATACTTCTTCCACTTTGGGATGTAAATATCCTGTGCCTTCGGAATTGCTTCCAGAAATTCCAGCCGTTGCTGCTCTGCCGTCATCCCTGCCAGTGTTCTTTTCCAATCATGGCCTGTTCTGGGATACGAGGGAGGAAAGGAGTGTGCTCTGCTGCTGTCTATTGTTGCTGGTTGTGTTCTTTGTTGTTCTGCCAAGCTTCGTACGTATGCTGTGTCCGTGCCAGAGTGTGTGGCCAAACTTGTGGGCTGTGCCTAGCACATCTTTAGATTGTGCTGTTGTTAAATGCATTTCATTGTATGTTTTGATGTATATGTGACAAGTAAATTTGATTCTGAATCATATCAATAATTTATAGCTGCAGAAAATTAAAGAAGGAAAGCATGTGGAATGTTGTCCTTCATCGCCAGAGGGATTGAATTTAAGAGCTGGGAGGTTATGGTGCAACTGTACAGGGATCTGGGGGTGAGGCCGCCCCTGGAGTGTAGTCTCCTTACTGGATCTGAAGAATGTGCAGAGGAGGTTCACCAAGTTAATTCTGGAGATGACAGGGTTAGTCTATGAGGAGTGATCAATTTCCCTGCGAGCATACTTGCTGGAATTCAGAAGAACAAAAGGGAATCGTATAGAAAAGTCCAAAGTTCAAAGTAAATTTATTGTCAAAGTATGTAAATGTCACCATGTTCTACCCCGAGATTCGTTTTCTTTCAGGCAGTCACAGTGGAATGGCTGGCGTTCAGGTTTTCCCAGGGCTGAAATGGCTAGCATGAGAGGGCACAGTTTTAAGGTGCTTGGAAGCAGGTTCAGAGGAGATATCAGGGCTAAGTTTTTTATGCAGAGAGTGATGAGTGCATGGAATGGGCTGCTGGCAACGGTGGTGGAGGTGGATACGATAGGGTCTTTTAAGAGACTCCTGGATAGGTACATGGAGCTTATGGGTAACCCTAGGTAATTTCTAAAGTAAGTACAGCATTTTGGGCCGAAGGGCCTGTATTGTGCTGTAGGCTTTCTATATTCTATGTTCCAGAACAGAGAAATACAATAAAATCAATGAGAAACTACACTGAAAGGCCGACAAGCAACCAATGTGCAAAAGAAGGCAATCTGTGCAAATACAAGAAATAAATAATTAATACGGAGAACATGAGTTGTAGATCCACGAGAAGTGAAGCCTTAGGTTGTGTTCAGTGATCAGTTCAGAGTCGAGGTGAGTGAAGTTAGCCTCGCTGGTTCAGGAGGCTGGTGGTTGAGGGATGATAACTGTTCCTGAACCTGATGGTGTGGGGCCTGAGGCTCCTGTACCACCTCCCCAATGGCAGCAGCAAGGAGAGAGCATGGTCTGAATGGTGGATGCTGCTATCTTGTGGTAGTACTCATTGTAGATGAGCTCGCTGGTGGGGAGGGCCTTTCTCGTGATGGACTGGGCTGTATTCTCCATTTTCTGCATGTCTTTCAGTTCTTGGACTTTTCCCTGCGAGGCCATGGTGCAACGACTCAGGACACTATCCACTGTGCATCTATAGAAGCTAGTCAAAGTTTCAGAATCAGAATCAGGTCTACTATCACCGGCACGTGTCATGAAATTTGACGTTCGGATGAAATGCTGAATTTGCACAAACTTTTAAGAAACGCTGCCGAGCTTTCTTCGTAATGGTACTCACACGCTGCTTCCAGGACAGGTCCTCGAATATGATAACGTCCAGGGGTCCGGGAGTCTGAACTTCCAATTCCCTAATGAGCACTGGCTCATGGACCCCTGATTCTATTTCCTCCTGTAGAAAGACATAAAACTATTAAGGGAATAGAGAAGATCAAAGCAGGAAAGTCGTTTCCACTGGCACGTGAGACTAGGGGACAGAGCCTCAAGATTCAGGGGATTACATTTAGAAGGAGATGAGGAAAAACTGCTTTTCCCAGACAGTGGTGAATCTGTGGAATTCTCTGCCCGAGGACACAGTAGAGGCTACCTCAGTAAATATATTTGAGATAGATTTTTTGCATAGCCGGGGGAATCGAGGGTTATGGGGAAAAGGCAGGTAGGCGGAGCTGAGTCCATGGCTAGATCAGCCAAGATCTTACTGAATGGCTCAATAGGCCAGATGGCCGACTCCTGCTCCTAGAGTATTTCTCTGTTTTTAATAATAGAAGCTTTCCTTTGGCCTGGTGGTCCATGCTTTCAGGCTTTTGTATCTTCTGCCTAAGGGCCTGTAATGTGCTGTAGATTGTCTATGTTCTACACCATATGGGGAAGGGGGAGAAGATGTCTGGGGTGGGTGGGATTGTCAATCATGCTGGCTGCTTTAACGAGGTACTGAAGTGTAGACGAGTCCGTCGAGGGGAGGCTGGTTTCTGATGTGCTGAGCTGTATCAGAGTGAGTGTGTGTTAGGGTCGAGGTGTAGACGAGTCCGTGGAGGGGAGGCTGGTTTCTGATGGGCTGACCTGTGTCAGGGTGAGTGTGTGTTAGGGTCAGGAATTACAGAGAGAGTCTGTGGAGAGGATGCTGCTTTCTGTGATGTGCTGAACTGTGTCAGGGTGAGCGAGTGTTAGGGGCAGGAAGTACAAACAGAGTCCGTGGAGGGGATGCTGGTTTCTGATGTGCTGAGCTGTGTCAGGGTGAGTGTGTGTTAGGGTCGAGGTGTAGACGAGTCCGTGGAGGGGAGGCTGGTTTCTGATGTGCTGAGCTGTGTCAGGGTGAGTGTGTGTTAGGGTCAAGGTGTAGACGAGTCCGTGGAGGGGAGGCTGGTTTCTGATGGGCTGACCTGTGTCAGGGTGAGTGTGTGTTAGGGTCAGGAATTACAGAGAGAGTCTGTGGAGAGGATGCTGCTTTCTGTGATGTGCTGAACTGTGTCAGGGTGAGCGAGTGTTAGGGGCAGGAAGTACAAACAGAGTCCGTGGAGGGGATGCTGGTTTCTGATGTGCTGAGCTGTGTCAGGGTGAGTGTGTGTTAGGGTCGAGGTGTAGACGAGTCCGTGTAGGGGAGGCTGGTTTCTGAGCTGTGTTCACAACTCTCTGCAGTTTCCTGTGGTCGTGGGTAGAGCCATTTTTGTACTTCCAGACAGAAAGCTTTCAGTTATATAAATAATAAAAAATTATTATTTATTTCTTTTTCTTTTTTTACTTTATAATTTTAAGAATTTATTTCTTACTTTATAATTTTTAATTGGTGAGGTTATAGGGAGCATCCCGGTTGTTTTCACCCATGTAGCCAAAGACAAAGGCGGAACTTCTCGGTGGCCAAACATTTTCATTCCAGTCCCCATTGCCATTCCGACATGTCGGTCCGTGCACTCCTCTTCTGCCATGACGAGGCCACGCTCAGAGTGAGGAGCAACACCTCATATTCTGCCTGGGTAACCTCCAACCTGATGGCATGAACATCGATTTCTCCTTCTGGTAATGTTTTTTTTCAGCTCCAGATTCCCCCTTCCTTTATTCCCCACTCTGGACCCTGACCCCTTCTTCTCACCTGCCTATCACTTCTCCCTGGTGCCCCTCCGCCTTCTCTTTCTCCTATGGTCCACTCTCCTCTCCTATCGGATTCCTTCTTCTCCAGCCCTTCACCTTTCCCACCCACCTGGCTTCACCCATCACCTTCCAGCTAGCCTCCTTCCCCTCCCCTCTCTGGTTTATTTTACCCCTTCCTTTCCAGTCCTGATGAAGGGCCTCAGCCTGAAACATCGACAGTTTATTCATTTCCACAGATGCTGCCTGACCTGCAGAGTTCCTCCAGCATTCTGTGTGTGTTGCTCTGGATTTCCAGCATCTGCAGAATCTCTTGTGCTTTATTTTCATGCAACACATACCAAAGTTGCTGGTGAACGCAGCAGGCCGGACAGCATCTCTAGGAAGAGGTACAGTCGATGTTTCAGGCCGAGACCCTTCATCAGGACTAACTGAAGGAAGAGCTAGTAAGAGATTTGAAAGTGGAAGGGGGAGGGGGAGATCTGAAATGATAGGAGATTTATTTTTAGTTTTAAGTTCATTTTCATGTTTGCACTTTATCCCATTCTGAATCATTTTGAACTGCATCATCTGTATGGAAAGTGCTCTGTAAATAAGTTATAATAATTATTATTAAATTCAAAGTTCAAAGTAAATTTATTATCGAAGTACATATATGTCACCTTATACAACCCTGAGATTCATTTTCTTGTGGGATATTCAATAAACCTATATAATAATAACCATAACAGAATCAATGAAAGACCACCCAACTAGGACGTTCAACCAGAGAGCAAAAGACAATAAACTGCACACATACATGAAGAAAGAAATAATAATAATAATAATAATAATAACAAATAAATAAGCAATAAATATTGAGAAGATGAGATGAAGAGTCCTTGAAAGTGAGTCCATAGTTTGTGGGAACAGTTCAGTGTTGGGGTGAGTGAAGCTGAGTGAAGTTATCTCCTCTGGTTCAGGAGCCTGATGGTTGGGGGGTAATAACTGTTCTTGAACCTGGTGGTGTGGGTCCTGAGGCTCCTGTACCTCCTCCCTGATGGTTGAGGGGTAATAACAGTTCCTGAACCTGGTGGTGTGGGTCCTGAGGCTCCTGTACCTCCTGCCTGATGGTTGAGGGGTAATAACAGTTCCTGAACCTGGTGGTGTGGGTCCTGAGGCTCCTGTACCTCCTGCCTGATGGTTGAGGGGTAATAACAGTTCCTGAACCTGGTGGTGTGGGTCCTGAGGCTCCTGTACCTCCTGCCTGATGGTTGAGGGGTAATAACAGTTCCTGAACCTGGTAGTGTGGGTCCTGAGGCTCCTGTACTTTCCTCCTGGTGGCAGTAGTGAGAAGAGAACATTTCCTGGATAGAGGGAGTCCCTGATGATGGATTCTGTTTTTCTGCAGCAACATTTCATGTAGATGTGGTCAGTGATGGGGAGGGCTTTACCTGTGGTGGACCAGGCCATATCCACTACTTTCTGCAGGATTTTCCGTTCAAGGGCATCGCTGTTTCCATACCAGGTTGTGATGCAGCCAGTCAATATATATTCTCTCCATTACAAAGTTTTAGATATCATGTTGAATCTTTGCAAAACTCCTAAGGAATTAAAGGTGTAATTATATATTTTTAAATTTGTTCATTTACGGGACGTGGGTGTCGCCAGCTAAGCCAGCATTTATTGCCCGTCCCTAGTTGCCCTTGAGAAGGTAGTGATAAGCTGCCTTCTTGAACTGCTGCAGTCCCTTATAATAATATTATTATTAATGGTGAAAGATATTTAAGCTGTCTAATGAGATTGGGCAAAGGATATTGACACTAGAGGGCATAGGTTTAAGGTGAGAGGGGATAGAATGAAAATGGAACTAGAGGGGCAACTTCTTCACCCAGAGGACAGTCCATATATGGAACGATCTGCCAGAGGAAGTGGTTCAGGCAGGTACAATAACAACTTTTAAAGAGATTTAAGAGACATTTAGACAGCACAAGTAGATAGGAAACATTTAGTGGGATATGGGCTGAATACAGGCAAATGAGACGAGGGTAGATAAGCACCTTTGTTGGTATAGATGAGATGGGCCAAATGACCTGTTTTTGTGCTGTGTGAGTATATGACTTTCTGATTCTATCACAACATTAAGGGGCCAAGTGGACTCATCCTCTTCCCTCTGATCCCAGTGAATCCATTAAACATGGAGAGCATTCGAACGGGTTGTATCACCGTCTGGTATGGAGGGGCCATTGTTCAGGGTCAGAAAAAGCTGCAGACTCATTCATCCGAGATGCAGCACGGAGCGTCATAGGAAGTCATTCCTGCCTGTGGCCACCAAACTTTACAACTCCTCCCTTGAAGGGTCAGACACCCCGAGCCGATAGGCTGGTCCTGGACTTATTTCATAATTTACGTATTACTATTTACCTATTTATTACTATTTTCTATTACTATTCTATTACTATTTATTATTTCTATGACTATTACTATTTACCATTTACTAATAGTAATATTACTATTATTATTTCTATTATTATTTATTATTTATGGTGCAACTGTAACGAAAACCAGTTTCCCCTGGGATCAATAAAGTATGACTATGACTCTGACTAGAAAGCTGTAAACTCAGCCAGCTCAATCACGGGCACTCGCCTCCCCAGCATCCAGGACACCATCAAAAGGCAATGCCTCAGAGAAGTGGTATCTGTCATTGAGGACCCCCATCACGCAGGACATTCCCCCGTCCCATTGCTACTATCAGGGACGAGATACAGGAGACTGAAGATCCACACTCAGTGATTCAGGAACAGCTTCTTCCCCTCTGCCGTCAGATTTACCAACAGACAATGAGCCAATGAACACGACCTCACTGTTTCTTTGGCTCTCTTTTTGCACTATTTATTTAATTTAATGATATTAATTTAATTTAATTATGTACTACAATGTTCTGCTTCCATAAAACAACAAATTTCATGACATATGCCAGTGATATTAAACCAGATTCTGATCTTTCTGTAGAATCTCCCGTTTAATGCTGCAATAACCAATTATCATCTTAGCTATGCAGTTGACAATGAGGAGGAAAGGGTTAGCGAGGGGGTAGGTAGAGATGATCTGGATAGTTGGACGGAGAGGTGGGCAAGGAAGGAAATGGACGTGGGGAAGTTCAACAAGCAACTTCAAGATTATGGAAAATCAAAGCTCTCCAAAGTACCCAGCAGGTCGAGCAGCAACTATGGAGGTGGGGCAACATGATAGCGTAGCAGTTAGCGTGACGATATTATTCCTCACGACATAAGAGTTCAGAATTCAATTCTGGCGTCCTCTGTAAACAAGTTTGTATGTTCCCTCCGGTGTCTGTGTGGGTTTCCTCCAGGTGCTCCAGTTTCCTCCCACAGTCCAAACTCATTCAGGTTAGAGGGTTATTTAATCATTGTAATTTGTCCCATGGTTAGGCCAGAGTTAAATCGGTGGGTTGCTGGGTGGAACGGTTCAAAAGGTTGGAATGGCCCGGTCCACGATGTGACTCAAATTAATTAATTAATTAATATTATTGTAATAATAATAATAATGTCAATATTTCATGTTGAGACCCTGCATCAGGGTCCCAATCATCAACTGTTCATTTCCCTCACACAGATGCTGCCTGCCCCACTGAGTTCCTCCAGCATTTTGTCTGTGTTGCTCTGGATTTCCAGCATCTGCAAAATCTCCTGTGTTCATAAAATGCCCAATCTTCCTGTTTCTCTCCTGACTCACAGCACATCAATGTTTGAACCACAGGATCCGATCATTGCACTAATTAATAACCTGAATTCATTAACACTAATGACCGTGAGACCTGGGAAACCTCGACTCCTCACTTTGCTGACACGCCCTGCCCATTAATGGTCACTGCTTCAGTCACTTATGCTGAACACATCTGTTTTTGATCACTAATTGCTTCCACACTTCGTGTTTAACTTCAAGTTGTGACTTTGTGGTCTCCAAAAATGGCTACAGAACGTACAGTAGAGCAGTACCATGCAGGAACAGGCCTTTCAGCCCACAGTGTTGTGCTGAAGCAAACAAATTCGTATCCAAATGGCCAACTAAACTAATCCCTCTGCCTACACAATGTCCATTTCCCTCACATCCATGTGCCAATCTAAACGTCTCCTAAATGTCCCCAATGTATCTGCCTCTGCTCCCACCACCCTCTGTGTGTAAGAAACTTGTCCGTCATATCCCCTTTGAACCTACCCCCTCTCTCCCTCAATGCATGCCCTCTGGTATAGACATTTCAACCTTGGGAAAAGATACTGTCTGTCTACTTTGTCCATTGTTGCTGTTCTCACTGCCAGGACAGTCCAGAACCCTTTTTTTTTGGTAAATTAGTTTATTCTTGTCACGTAGAGTCATAGAACACTACAGCACAGAGACAGGCCCTTCAGCTCATCTAGTTCATGCTAGACTGTTATTCTGCCCGGTCCCATTGACCCGCACCCGGACCATACCCCTCCCATCCATGTACCTGTCCAAATGTCTCTGAAATTTTAAAATTGAACCTTCATCCATCACTTCTCGTTGGCAGCTCATTCCACATCCTCACCACCCTCTTCATGAACTTCCCCCTCAGGTTTCTTGTAAAAATTTAATATTTCACCCTTAACCTATGACCTCTAGTTCCAGTCTTACCTAACCTCAGTGGAAAAAGCCTGCGCCTACGCTATCTGCACCCTCATATATATACCTTGATGAAATCTCCTCTTCATCTTCAATGATCCAGGGAATAGAGTCTTAACCCATACAACCTTTCCCTATCACTCAGGTCCTCATGTACCAGGGTACAGTTAAACACTGTCTTGCTTACCGTCCATACTGATCACTTCATTTCCCAACGCATCGAGGTAGAACAAGGGAAAACAGTAACAGAATGCAGAATGAAGAGTCACAGTCACTGAGAAAGTGCAGTGCAGGCAGGCAACAAGGTGCAAAGTTACAACCAGGTAGATTGTGAGGTCAAGACTCCATCTGATCACACTAGGGGACTGTTCAATTGTTTTCTAACAGCAGGGTAGAAGCTGCCCTTGAGGCTGCTGGCACTTTTGTTCAGGATTTTGTATCTTCTGCCTGATGTGTAGGGGGGAAAGAGATAATGTCTCCAAATACGCTCACAAATTCTTACTAATACGCCACAAACCATCCCATCAGAATCCAGCACAGGTTGGTACAGGGACGGCTCAGTTTCACAGAAACCAGCCTCCCTTCCAAAGACTCTGTCTACACACCTTGCTGCCTTGGTAAAGCAGCCAACATAATCACAGACCCACTCACCCCAGACATTCTCCTTTCTCCCCTCTCCCATGAACTCTCTCTCTCTCACTCTCTCTTTCCCTCCCTCACCCACCCTCTCTCTCTCTCCTCTCTCTCTTTCTCGCTCTCTCCCTCTCAACCATCCCCTTTCTCTGTCTCTCTCTCCTTCCCTCCCTCCCACCGTCTCTCTCTCTGCATCCCCATGCCCCTCTCTTTTTTCCCTCTCTTTCTCTCTCTGCCCCACCCTCACTCCCTCTCCCCTCTTTTCCTCTTTCTCATCCCTCTCACTCATTCTCTCCCCTCTGCCTCTGCCATTCCTTTTTTCTTTCTCTTTCTCACTTCCTCTCTCTCCCACCCTCTCATTCCTTCTCCCTCTCCTCTCTCTGCTGCTCTCCCTCTCTCCCCCGTCTCTCTCTCACCCCTCCCCTCCCCACCTTTCTCTTTCAGTGGTGGTAGAGCGAGCTGCAGTCTGATGTCCCTGGAGGACATTGTCCAGCTAGCAATTAGACCTCATGCTCAGAGGGGAGACGCTGAGCTTATAATGGGTTCTAAATGTAGCAGGAAGTGCTTTGTGTTTAATATATAATGGGAGGGTCAATAAATGCATCCATTAATTCAGTAAGTTTAAAAGCACCAAGTGAAACATTGTTATGGCACAATTTACATCGGCGCCTGACCGATCTCTGCCCAAATAGCTTAACGTATCTCCTTTACAAATCACATCATATTTTCCAACATCACTCTCACTCAGTCTTCAGTTGGTTCCTAGAATATCATTAACACCACACCACAGCCACGTGGCCTTGCTACCGACAAGAAGATAAAGCACAGAAACAAGCTGTTCGGCCCACTGAGTCCGTGCAGACCCGTAACTCCCCGTGGACTAAAGGGACATTAGCTTTATTTGTCACCCATACATTGATACATACGGTGAATGGCGCTGTTTGCGTCAATGACCAACACAGTCTGAAGATGTGCTGGGGGCAGCCTGCAAGTGCCAACATAGCACACCCACAACTCACTAACCCTAACCTGTAAACCGTTAGGATGTGGGAGGAAACCAGAGCTCCCGGAGGAAACCACATCGTCATGGAGAGAATGTATCACTTTCTTACAGACAGCAGCGGGAATTGAACTTGAGTCACTGACTATGTAATATGTTGCACTAGCCACCATGCCACCATAACCATAAGACATGGAGGCAGAATTAGGCCATTCAGCTCATCAAGTCTGCTCTGCCATTGCATCATAGCTGATTTACTATCCCTCTCAAACCTATTCTCCTGTAACCTTTGATGCCTTTGCTAACCAAGATACTATCATCCTCTGCTTTAAATGTACCCAATGGCTTGGCTTCCACAGCCATCTATGGCAATGAATTCCACAGATTCACCACCCTCTGGCTAAAGAAATTCCTTCTCAGCTCTGTTCCAAATGGACATCCCTCTATTCTGAGGCTGCGTGGAGCTAAAGATGGTGTCAGAGGGCGACTTCTCCCAACTCATCAGTGAAACAGTTAATTTCTTCCCATTCTGATGTCTCTATTTTCCTTTTCAGGGTGGCAGGGGTCCTGTCAGAATCTTTGATCTACAACGGCACTCAGAACTGCAGCTCTGCGCGCCAAAAAGGAGGGAGGAGAAGATGGCGGCGCGACGCAGCACGCGCGGCCGTTCCAAATGATATCATATGTGCTAACTAGGGGGCCGTGCACAATCCTGATTTGATGGAGACAGCCGTGAGAAGCACGGAGGAACATCTGGAGAAACTTCTGAAATGCCTGCTTCGCTGCCGCTGCTGCTGTGCGATCGAGAATCTCCAGAGACGAAGGCCCCAAATCCTCGGCTTTGCGTATCGCCTGTTGCCGGGGCCGGGGTCGAAACGCTCGGCAGAGATGGTGCTCGGTGCTCAGTGTCGGAGAGCTGGTCGGAGGCTCGGAGTTTTCAGACGGACTCGGAGTCGGACTGCGGTTGGATGCTTCCAGGGTGCTGCATCGGCAAGTTGGCGGCGCTGGAGGTTCACCGTCTGTGTGAGATGATGGGACTTTCGAGAGACTTTGAGACTTTTACCGTGCCCATGGTCTGTTCTTTATCAAATTACGGTATTGCTTTGCACTGTTGTAACTATATGCTGTAATTATGCGGTTTTTGGCAGTTTTTAAGTTGGTTTGTCATGTGTTTCTGTGATATCATTCTGGAAAAACATTGTATTATTTCTTAATGCATGCATTACTAAATGACAATAAAAGAGGACTGCATGTCCTCATAATCTAAAAAAAAACTTGTTTCCATTCTTGGAGCTCGCTGATCAGCCACGCTTCGATATGTCCAGATGTGGCCTGAAGTCGGGCCACCGAGCCTTGCACGGCCCTGTGGACCCAGATTCTCACGTGTCATGAACTGAAGCGTAGTGGGAGCCGGAACACCGAAGGCAGCGAGAGTGGCGGTCGGAGGGCTCTGCGCTCAGTGAACGATCTCTCTCTCTGTCTCACCAGTCACTTGCAGAGCAGCTGCCAAGCTGTGATGCATTGTGATAGGATGCTTTCTGTGGTGCATCGATAAAAATTACTGAGGGTCAAAGAGAACACGCTGAATTTCTTTAGCCTCCTCAGGAAGTGGAGGGACTGGGACTGGTGAGTTTCTTGGCCACAATGACTACATGGCTAGACCAGGATAGGCTATTGGTGATGCTCATTCTGAGGAAGCTGAGGGTCAGTAAACAAGCTATTGAGTGTTTTTTGAGCGGTATTTTCACCACACCTTGAGATCCACACTCTACGCTATGCGTGCTCCTGACCTCTTTTTGCACGATTTAACACATTAGCTCACTTGTTCCCACCCCATTAGAGATATTGTTTCACACATCCCTGCCTCACCCTCCATGCCACCAAAGACCAGCTTCCTTTTCCCTCTTTCCCAGTTCTAATAAAGGGTCCCAGACCTGAAACATTAACTCTGTTCCCCTCACCACAGATGCTGCCTGACCTGCTGAGTGTTTCCAGCACTTCCTGTTTTTCACTAATGAAAAAGAGTCAAAAATACTGCTGGAGCTGGAAGCTGATAGATCACGGACCTGAACATCAGGTACCCATGGAAACTGTTATCCCCTTGTGTCTTATGGAACAGTTCCTACAGATCTCATTGTGGCAAATGAAGTCCATTATGTCTTATGAGGAAGCTAGAGCTTCTCTCTTTGGAGCGAAGGAGGATGAGAAGATGTTCTCTTCTCCCTGCTTCTATTGGGAAGAAGGTACAGGAGCCTCAAGAACCACACCACCAGGTTCAGGAACAGTTTCTACCCCTCAACCATCAGGTTGTTGAACCAGAGAGGATAACTTCACTCAACTTCACTCACCCCAACACTGAACTGTTCCCACAATCTATGGGCTCACTTTCAAAGACTCTTCATTTGATGTTCTGGATATTTATTGCTTATTTATTATTATTATTAATTTTTGTATTTGCAGTTTGTTGACTTCTGTATGCTGGTTGGGCACCCAGGGTGGTGCAGTCTTTCAGTGATTCTGTTATGATAACACTTCTGTTGTGAATTTGTTGAGTACAGCCAAGGGAAGGTGAATCACTACATTATATATGGTGGCATATATCTACTTTGAAAATAAATTTACTTTGAACCTTGGGAGGTGACTTGAGGTGCACAAGGAGACAGGAGGCATCGATCAAGTGAACCGCCAGAGAATTTTTCCAGCATCTGCAGAATTTCTTGTGTCTAGGAAAAGATCAACTGTTCTTGGAATATTGTGTTGCGTTGTGGTCGCCTCGTAGTGGGAAGGATGTAGAAGCTTTGGAGAGAGTGCATAGCAGGTTTACCAGGATGCTGCCTGGATTAGAGAGCATGAGGAGAGCTGAGTGTATGAAGGGTTTTCTCTTTGCTGTGAAGGAGGATGAAACGTGGCTTGATAGAGGTGTACGAGATGATAAGAGGCATAGATAGAGTGGACAGCCAGAGCCATTTTCCCAGGGCAGAAATTGTTAATATGAGGGGGCATAATTTTAAAGTGATTGTAGGAAAGTATAGTGGGAGGTATCAGAGGTAGTTTTTCTTACACACAGCATGGTGGGCCAGGGGTGGTGGTAGAGACAGATGCTTAGGCATATTTAAGAGACTAGGCACATGAACGATAGAAAAATGGAGGGTTACGTGGGAGGGAAGGGCTAGATTGATCTTAAAGGTCGGTACAACATCGCGGGCTGAAGGGATTGTACTGTGCTGCAGTGTTCTATGTTCTATGTTCATTGTTTAAAACTGCAAACACGGGGAATTGCAGACTGGTTAATCTAGCTTCGATAGTAGGGAAATGTCACAGGATACTGTAGATAAGATAACAGAACACTTAGAAATATCAATAGTATTAGACAACGTTAATGTGGAAGTCTGGAAAGGAAATTGTGTTTGAGATTTCTGAGGACATATCTGGTAGAATAGATAAAGTGAATCAGAGATGTCCTACAAATGAGATGGTTGTGTAGAATTCAGGCATGAGGATGTGTAGTTATGAATGGAGAATGGGATCACAGACAAGAAACAAGGGATAAATGGGTCATTTTTGGGGCGATGGGCTGTGATAGCTGTTCACGACATATAGCAATAGATTCCCAGAGCAAAATAGTACCATTTAGGCCCTTCAGTCCAACCAGTTCATGCCAACCATGCAGGCCACCCAGCTGGTCCCAATTTCCAACATTCAGCCCGTAGCCCTCCGAGCACCACCCCTCCTTGTCTCTGTCCAAGTGTGCTGAAATGTTACTATTGTACCTGCCTCGACCATGTCTTCTGACAGCTCGTTGCATGCACTGACCATGCTCTGGGTGAAAAAGTCTCCCCTCAGCTTCCTTTCAAGTCTCTCCCATCGCAATCTAAACCTACACCCCTAGTTTTGGACCCCCATATGCCAACTTTATCTGTACGTCTCATCATTTTAGACTTTTCTGTACGGTTGCTCCTCGTTCTCCTGCATTCCAAAGAGTAATGGCTCAAGCAAGAACAAACTAACCCACTAACTGGTACGTCTTAGGACAGTGGGAGGAAACAGGAGCACCCAGAGGAAACCTGCACGGTCACAGGGAGAACATACAGGCTCCTTACAGAGTGTGGTGGGAATTGAATCCAGGTCACTGGCATGGGAATAGTGTCATGCCAGCTGCTACATTACTCTGAAGCCCAGATAGACAGACTGGGACTGATTCCCCTGGGGCGAAGAAGGCCGAGGGGTAACCTTATCAAGGTTTATAAAATCATAGAGGTATAGATAAGGTGTAAGGTCACAGTCTTTTCCCAGGGGAGAGGAGCCTAAAATTAGGGAGCATAGGGCTAAGATTTTAAAAATTACTATGTTTCTTATTAGAATCATAGAGTCACAGAGAAGTAGAGCACAGAAATAGGCCCTTTGGCCCATCTAGTCCATGCTGAACCTTTTAAACTGTCTACTCCCATTTACTTGCACTGGGACCATAGTCCTCCAGAACCCTACCCTCTTAAACATTGAAATTGACCTCGCATGCACTGCTTGGGCTAACAGCTCATTCCACACTTTCACGACCCTCTGAGTGAAGAAGTTTGCTTCATGTTCCTCTTAAACTTCACCTTTTACCCTTAACCCATGACCTCTGGATGTAGTCCCACCCAACCTCAGCCTGCTTGCATTTATCCGATCTATACCCCTCAATTTTGTACACCTTTATCAAATCTCCTCTCAACGTTCTACATTCTGAAGAACACAGTTCTAACCTTTTCAATCTTTCCTTATAACCTGGGTCTTCCAGAGCCAGCAGCATCCTTGTATATTTTCTCTGTACTCTTTCTGTAGGTTAATGACCAAAACTGCACCCAATAGATTATGAAAACACGTAGTCTCCTTTTATTGTCATTTAGTAATGCATGCATTAAGAAATGATACATTATTTCCTCCGGTGTGATATCACAAAACGCAAGACAAATCAAGACTGACAAAACCACATAATTATACATATAGTTACAACAGTGCACAATACCATAACTTGATGAAGAAAGTCCATGAGCACAGTAAAGTTCAAAGTTTCTCAAATGTCCCACATCTCACACAGTCGGGAGAGGGAAGAAAAATCTCCCTGCCATGCCGACCACAATCCAACTCTGAGTCATCCGAAAACTTCGAGCTCTGATCAGCTCTCCGACACAGAGTACTGAGTGCGATCTCTGTCCGAGCGATTCAACCTCTTTCTTGGTTGCCAAAAGCAGGCAAGGCCGGGGATTTTGAGGCCTACTCTCCAAAAGATTCCCAACCACACAGTAACGACAGCAGCGGACGGGCGTTTCAGAAATTTCTCCAGATGTTCCTCTGTGATTTCATGTCCATTCTCCATCAAATCAGAATTGTCCATGGACCCTATTTAACAGATACGACATCATTTTTCACCAGAGAGCTACACACACGTGGCGCGCTGCCATCTTCTCCTCCCACCAGATACTCCAAATTAGGCCTCACTAACACCTTGTACTTCAACATAGCACCCCAACTCCTGTACTCAATACGTTGATTTATGAAGGTCAATATGTCAAAAGATTTCTTTGCAACTCTGTCTATCTGTGACACCACTTTCAATGAATTATGGACCTGTATTCTCAGATGCCTTTGTTCTACCACACTCCTCAGTGCCCTACCGTTCACTGTGTAAGACCTACCCTGGTTGGTCCTACCAAGGTGCAACACCTTGAACTTTTCTGCATTAAATTCCATCTGCCATTTTCCAGCCCATTTTTCCACCTGGTGCAGATCCCACTCCAAACCATGATAGTCTTCCTCACTGTCCACTACACTCCTAGTCTTGGTGTCATCTACAAATTTGCTAATCCAGTTAACCGCATTATCATCCAGATCCTTGATATAGATGACAGCAACAACAGAGCCCTGATCCCTGTGACACACCACTAGTCACAGGCCACCAGCCTGAGAGGCAACATTCTACCGTCACCCTCTAATTTCTCCCACAAAGCCAATGTCTAATCCAATTTGCTACCTCAACCTAAATGCCGAGCAACTGAATCTTCTTAACCAGCCTCCCATGCAGGAGTTTGTCAAATGCCTTGCTAACGTCCATGTAGATAATATCCACTGCCTTGTCTTCATCCGCTTTCCTGGTAACTTCCTCCAGTCCCTTAGAACACCTTCCGGTAACTTTCCCACAACTGATGTCAGACTCACTGGCCTATAATTTCCTAGTTTCTCTTTAGAGCCTTTTTCAAACAGCTAAACAACATTGTTTATCCTCTAATCCTCTGGTACCCCTCTTATCACTGAGGATGTTTTAAATATCTTTGCTAGGGCCACACCAATTTCTGCACTTGTCTCCCATAGGGTCTGAGGGAACATCTTGTTAGGTCTTGGGATTATCCACTCTGATTTGCCCCAGGATAGCAAACACCTCCTCCTCTGTAACCTCTACAGGGTCCATGAAGTTGATGCTGCTTTATTTCACTTCTATAGACTCTGTGTCCATCTCCTAAGTAAATACAGATGCAAAGAATGCTTTTAAGGTGTCCCCCATCTGTTTTGGCTCCACACATGGATTACCATTCTGATGCTCCAGAGGACCAGTTTTGTCCCTTGCAATCCTTTCTCTCTGAACATACCTGTATGAATCCCTGAGGATTCTCCTTCACCTTGTCTGCTAGAGCAACTTCATGCCTTCTTTTAACCTTCCTGATTTCTTTCTTAAGTGTTCTCTTGCATTTCTTATACTCCGTAAGCACCTCATTTGTTCCTACCTGCCTCTACCTGCTATGCACCTCCGCTTTTCTCTTAACCAGAGCCTCAATATCTTTTGAAAACCAAAGTTCCTTATCTTTACCTTGTATTCTAACAGGTACAAGCTGTGTACTCTTAAAATTTCATTTTTGAAGGTCTCCCACTTTCCAAGTACACCTTTGCCAAAGAGCACTCTGTCTCAACTCACACTTGTCATATCATTTCTGATACGGTAACAACTGGCCTTTCTCAAATTTAGAATCTCAACCCACGGACTAGACCTATTTCTTTGCTGATTTACTTTGAAAATAATGGCATTGTGGTCACTGATGCAAAATGTTCCCCTGCACAAACTTCTGTCACCTACCCTGTCTCATTCCCGAATAGCAGATCCAGTATCGCACACTCTTTGGGACATCTACGTACTGATGAAGGAAACTTTCCTGAACACATTTGAGAAACTCTATCATCTGAACTCTATCATCTGAATCAATATGTGGAAAATTAAAATCATCCACTGCAACAAGCATATGTTTCTTGCAACAGTCTGCAATCTCTTTACAAATTTGTTCCTCTAAATCCCTAGGACAGTTGGCTGGTGTATAATATAGCCCCAATAACATGGTCATACCTTTCTTATTCCTCTGTTCCACCTCTAATGCCTCACTAGTCAAGTTCTCCAGTCTGCGCTGATGGAGAACTGACATGACCAAGTCCCTGACTAGTAAATATGTCACTGCCTGACATATTCCCTCTTCCTTAATCCCTCTCACTCTGTCATGTCTAAACTAAACCAATGGAACCTCAGAATACTAAGCTGCCAGTCCTGCCCCCTCCTACAACCAAGTCTAACTGGCAGCTGCAATGTAATAATTCCAGGTGTTGATCTATGTCCTGAGTTCATTCGCCTTTCCTACAATACTTTGTGCATTGAAATATACCTAGCTCAGGACACCATGCTCAACCTAACTTTGTCTGAGGTCTTATTAACATCTGCCTCCACAACCTCTCCACTAACTGTTCAGGCGCTCTGGTTCCCATCCCCTGCAACTCTAGTTTAAACCCCACCATCCAGCATTAACAAATCTTCGCACTAGGATATTAGTTCTCCTCCAGTTCAGGTGCAAACTACCCGTTCTGTAAAGGTCCCACCTTCCCTGAAAAAGACACCAATGCCCAAAAATCTTATGCCCCCTCCCCTGCACCAACTCCTTAACCACATGCTAAACTGTATAACCTTCCTCGCTCTGGCCTCACTAGAGCGCGGAAAAGGTAGCAATCCTGAAATCACAACCCTGGAGTTCCTGCCCTTTAATTTAGCACCTAACTCCCTGAACTCCCCATGCAGAACCTCGTCACTCGTCCTACCCATGTCATTGGTACCTACATGGACCACGACCTCTGACTGTTTATCCTCCCACTTAAGAATGCTGAGGGCTTGATCCAGGATGTCCTGGACCCTGGCACCCAGGAGGCAACATTCCATCCAGGAATCTCATTCTCGCCAGAGAACCTCCTGTCCATTCCCCTAGCTAAGGAATTCCCTATCACCACAGCGTGCCTCTTCTCCCCCCTTTCCTTCTGAGTCACAGAGGCAAACTCTGTGCCAGAGACCCGACCAGTGTGACTTTCCTCTGCTAGGTTATTTCCCCCACCCCACCCCTGACAATATCCAAAGTAATATACCTGTTATTGAGGGGGATGGCCCTTGGGTACTCTGCACTGGCTCCTTAACCCCTTTCCCCTTCCAGACTGTTACCCAGCTTCCTGTGTCCTGCACCTTGGGTGTAACTACCTCTCCATATGTCGGGTCTATCACCCGCTCAGCCTCCCGGATGATCCAGAGTTCATCCATTTCCGGTTCCAACTCCATAATGCAGATTGTTTGAAGCTGCAGCTGGATGTACATCTCACAGTTGGAGTCCATTCCCCAAACTGACGAATCCCCTATCACCCCAGAGGGCCTCTCCAGGGTACCACCACCTCGTCGTGGTGGAGAGACTTGTGTGACGCTGTGAAACCTGCGAGTGAAGCCGTCTGGAGTTTCGTTCCTGGTGGGGTCACCCACGGTGGTAAGGGCAACGGTGAGGATCTGGACAAAGCACGGTCCAACCAAGACCTCAACAGCGGAGCAGCAGGGGATGGTGGTAAATCTGAGTCTCCGGAATCTCGGAACTACGAGGATCACCACAACGGCTGTGGCGGAGGAAGGCTGCAGCAGACGGGGCCCCCAGTCATCTTGGTCTCCAAGCCATTGGATTCTGGCCCTTTCTCCGTCAAGGATCACGTGGTGGCTGCTGTGCATGGGTCTCACCCGGCGCACAGTCGTTTCTCCTGGTTTGGTAATCCAATCGACCAGCTTTGACAAAGCCCAGTGGTGACAGGAGCAGGACGGTGGAGTCTGGGATCTCCCTGGCACACAGACGGTGGGTGTTCGATACAGTCGTCTTGCTCTTGGACTGGGGCTGACAGAGTTTTCGGCAGCTGCACCCATGACTGAGCAGCCCTGTTCAGGACCCGTTCTGCTCACCCCACATGGGGAAGGGGCTAGAAACTCTGCCCTAAAAATAGCCTGCCTCGTCACTCCTGACTGGATTACCACATCCAGTGACTTCTGGAGCCTGGAATGTGTGGACACTTACAGACAGCAAAGCCAGCGATCGTCCTGAAAGGTGTACTGCCATCATCTCAAGCGAGCCGAGGAGATTCCAAGTTGATCTTGCCACCCTCGCTGAAAAGTGATTGGCCGAGGAAGGACAATTGAAAGATGCACCTTTTTCTGGAAGGGGAAATCTTCAGATGAATCCAGAATCCATGGAAAAGAGAAAATCTGCAGATGCTGGAAATCCAAGTGACATACACGGCTCGAAACAAGGACTGTACTCTTTTCCTAGTTGCTGCCTGGCCTGCTGAGTTCCTCCGGCATATTGTGTGTTGCCCTGAATCCACGGAGTTGAATTCACCATAAAGATCAGCATCATCAGTCACCTCTCCGATACACCGTCAGCCCACTAACAACCAAATGGCTACAGCTGTGAGTACCTACGCTCCAACCCTAGACTAACCAGACTATGTTAAGGAGACCTTCTACGCCGACCGAGACCACATACTATCAGATATTCCCATGGAGGATAAGGTCAACCTTCTTGGAGACTTCAATGCTAGAGTTGGCAGGGACAGGTACCCCTGGAAAGGCATATTTGAGAAGGAAGGTGTTGGCAACATCAACTACAGTGGAGTGCTCTTACTCTCCAAGTGCGCTGAACATGACCATCACCAACACCCTGTCCGCCAGAGAAATAAGATGAAAACTTTGCATCCCCATTCAAAGACTTGGCATCTTCCAGATGATGTCATTGTTTGGTGGAGGGATTGCAGAGACGTAAAGAATACAAGAGCCATGATCAGTGATGATGATGGCCAGACAGACCATCGGTGTATTCACTCACAAGTGGCCATCAAAATCACGCAGAGGAGTGGAGTGCAGAAGCAGCTGAACATGGAGAGCCGAAAAGACAGTGAAGGTACGACATCTCCAGGCTGCCCTTTCTGAAAGACTCCCAAAGCAGCCTCCAGAGGGCACTGAAGCACACACGACCACACTAAGGACCACCATTCGTGATACGTGTAAAAACATCATTGGATACAAGACCGGGAAAAACAAAGATTGGTTTGATGAAAATGACAATGAAATAGAAGAGCTAATCAACATCAAAAGAAAGGCTTTCCATGCCCGGCAGAAGGACATCAAATGCAAGGCAAAAAGAGACGCCCACTCCAAAGCCAAGGCTGTAGTCCAGCACTGACTAAGGGAAATAAAGACCAGTGGACTGAGAGGGCCCCAGAAATATAGCAGCCTGCCAACTCTGGTGATATCAGGGGCTTCTTTATTGTCACCAAGGCAGCGTATGGCCCAGACTATCGTGGCCTAAACACCCTTGGTTCCAAAGACGGACAAAGGTTGCTAAAGGACAATAATGTCATCAGTTCTCGATGGAAGGAATACTTTCAGGAGCTATGACACCACTGTTGACATTGAGGTCATCAACCAGCTCCCACAATGACCCTTGAAGTAAGTAAGTAAGTACATAAGTCAGCCTCCTGGTATCAAAGAGGTGTAGACAGCTTGCAAGAAATTGAGGAACGCCAAGGCCATTGGGCCTGATGGAATTCCGGCAGAAATCCTCAAGGACGGTGGCACAGAACTTTTAAATCATATTCATGATCAGCTTGCCCCAACTCTGTTTACCACTTTCATTGCAACCACCCTTCACCTCACAGGCCAAGACCACCCTCAAGTCGTCCAGATTCTCTATAGGACAGATGGGGCTCTTTGACCTTAACAGGTTCAAGACAAAGCGCAAGGTGTCAGCTACATCCATCATGGAGCCCCAATATGCAGACGACAACACTGTCATAGCTCACTCTGGGGATCTGCAGTGTATGATGGATAATTTTGCCAGAGCTCCTAAACATCACGTACCAAGTCCTGCACCAACCTGTTCCAGATCAAGCTCCTAAACCTCCAACCACCCAAGTTGACAACATCCCTCTGAAGAACACTGATCATTTCCCATACCTTGGCAGCGGCAGCCTTCTTTCTTCAAGAGCCAGCACTGATCTTGAAGTAAATCACAGAATAAGCTGTGCGAGTGGAGCTTCTGCCAGGCTGAGAAAGAGGGTTGTTGGAGATCAGGATATCAGCACCAGCACTGAGCTTCTGCTCTATAATGCTAAATGTCCTCCCCTCCTTGCTATGTGGAGCAGAGTCATGGACAGCATACAGCAGGCACACAAAATTCCTAGAAACTTACCATCAAAGATGTCTCCAAAAGATTCTGAGCTAGCTGGAAGTACAGGTGTACTAACTCTAGCATCCCGGAGGAAGCTAACATTAACTCCATAGCCACAATCGTGACTCAACATCAATTGCGACGGATTGGCCACATCATCCATATGCCTGACTCCCGACTCCTGAAACGACTTCTGTTCGGCGAACTCAACGATGTCTCCTGGAGGGCAGGAAAATTGGTTCAAGGACAATATTAAGACCCACCTGAGGAAATGCCACATCAGCCTGAGTGGAGGGGAGAAATTGGCACAGGGTAGGGAAAGCTGGAGAAGGACTGTCTATGGGGGGACTGCACAGCTCGAAGAAACCTCCACCATGCCACTGAGACTAAACGGCTTCAATGTAAGGAGAGACTGGGAAAGGTCCAACCAGCTACACCCACCACCACCTCAATGACCTACACCTGCCAACACTGCAATGGGACTTGCGGATCACGGATCGGCCTCTTCAGTCATCTCAAGACCCACAAGTGACCAGATCCACCACCAGGAGAAGAATCATACTCGACTATGAGTGATCGCTGATGGTGATGATGAGTCGTCAGGGACACTGGAGGTCTCCCTGCCTTCCCAGATCCCACAGAAGTGCATTGCACTATCCTGCCTGACCTCGCTATTGTTCCAGATATAAAGAAGGGAAGGAAATAAAAAAACTTAAATTAGAGCTTTCCTTTCCTTTCTCTGACGGAACCCTCGAAGAGCTAAAGCCTCAAGATTACCACTCTGGCTCTGTCCACTCAGATGACGGCTGCTACAATGACCACTGCTGCACCTGCCCCTGCCCTCCCTTGAGTTACGCTGGCTAATCAATCTCAAGTGCAGATTGGTCACTGGCCAGAGCTCTATTACATTGCTGCGACCATTTCTAATTGGGCAGTAGACCTGAGTGAAATCCCCTCCTCTCAAACTTCTGATATCCAGATTGGTCGCTGGTCTAAACTCTAATATTGTAACATATAGTCATTTTTAGTGATGCATTACACTGTACTGCTGCCAAAAAATGAGAAATTTCACGGCATACACTCAGTGGCCAGTTTATTAAGCTCATCTGTACACCTGATTGTTAAAGCAAATATCTAATCAGCTAATCATGTACATAAGAGCATACAGACATGGTCAAGAGGCTCAGACACAAAATGCTGAAGGAACTCAGCAGGTCAGGTAGCATCTTCAGAAATGAGACCCTTCATCAGGACTATAAAGGGCTGGAGAGGAAGGAATCAGATATTGCAGAGGAGATTTACAAGGAAGTTGCCTGGATTGGGGTGCATGCCTTATGAGAATAGGTTGCGTGAACTCGGCCTTTTCTCCTTGGAGCAACGGAGGATGAGAGGTGACCTGATAGAGGTGTACAAGATGATGAGAGGCATTGATCGTGTGGATAGTCAGAGGCTTTTTCCCAGGGCTGAAATGAGCATGAGAGGGCATATTTTTACGGTGCTTGGAAGTAGGTACAGAGGAGATATCGGTGTAAGTTTTTTTAGTCAGAGAGTGGTGAGTGCATGGAATGGGCTACTGGCGGCAGTGGTGGAGGCGGAAAAGGTAGCTTCTTTTAAGAGACTCCTGGATGGATACATGGAGCTTAGAAAAATAGAGGGCCATCGGTAAGCCTAGGTAATTCTAAGGTAAGGACATGTTTGGCGCAGCTTTGTGGGCCGAAAGGCCTGTATTGTGCTGTAGATTTTCTATGTTTCTATAGGAGTGGAGAGTGAACCATGGGAGAAAGGGAAAGAGAAGGGGCACCACAGGGAGGTGAAAGGCAGGTGGGAAGAGGTAAGAGGTCAGAGTGGGGAAGAGAAGAGGGTAGGGGGAGTGAAAAAAAATTACCAGAAAGATAAATCACAATTCGTGCCATCAGGTTGGAGGCTACCCAGATGGAATGAGGTGTTGCTCCTCCAACCCGAGAGTGGCCCCAACTTGTCAAAAGAGAACGCCATGGGCTGGCATTTTGGAATGCATATGGAATCAGAATTAAAAAGCGTGGGCACAGGGAAATTCAGCTTTTGACAATGGAACGGATGTGTTCGACAAAGTGATCAAGAGGTTTAGTTGTTGTTCAAAGCAAACATTAGAATGGGGAAAAAATGTGAACTAAGTGACTTTGACTATGGAATTTTTTTTGGTGCCAGATGGGGTGGTTTGAGTATCTAAGAAATTGCCAATCTCCTGGAATTTTCACATGCAACACTGTCTAGAGTTCACAGAGAATGGTGGAAAAAACAAAAAAAATGTCCAGCGAGTGCAGCTCTGTGCGTGAAAACACCTCGTTAACGAGAGGGTTCAGAGGAGAATGGCCAGACTGATTTCAAGCTGACAGGAAGGTGACAGTAACTCAAATAACGACACGTTACAACTGTGGTGTGCAGCAGAGCATCTCTGAACACACAACACGTTGAACCTTGAAGTGGATGGGCTACAACAGCAAAAGACCACAGACATAGACCCAGTGGCCACTTGGTTAGGTACAGGACGGATCCAATCATGTCCACTGAGTCTATGTCAGTGACAATAAACCTAATTTTGATTCTGGTTCTGAGGCAAGAGGGGAAAGGTTTAAAGCAGCAACAAACAGGCTCTCCCTCTAGATTCCAATATCTGCAGTCTTTTGTTTCTCAAGGTTTTTAAGAGGGGACCTGAGGGATAATTTCACCCAGAGGGTGGTCTATACATGGAACGAGCTGCCAGGGGAAGTGTTTGAGGCAGGTACATTCACATTTGGACAAGTTCATGGGTACTTTATACTTTATCGTCACCAAATTGGTACTAGAACGTACAATCATCACAGTGATATTTGATTCTGCACTTCACACTCCCTGGATTACAAGTATTAAATATTAAAGATATTAAAAATAGTTAAATTAGTAAATATTTAAAATTTAAATTATAAATCATAAATAGAAAATAGAAAAATGGGAAGTAAGGTCGTGCAAAAAAAACCGAGAGGCAGGTCCGGATATTTGGAGGGTATGGCCCAGATCCGGGTCAGGATCCCTTCAGCAGTCTTATCACAGTTGGAAAGAAGCTGTTCCCAAATCTGGCCGTATGAGTCTTCAAGCTCCTGAACCTTCTCCCGGAGGGAAGAGGGACGAAAAGTGTGTTGGCTGGGTGGGTCGTGTCCTTGATTATCCTGGCAGCACTGCTCTGACAGCGTGCGGTGTAAAGTGAGTCCACGGACGGAAGATTGAATGGGAAAGAATGAGAGGGATATGGGCCAAGGGTTGGTCAATGGGACTATCCCACAAAGGATGGATGAGGTGGGCTGAATGGCCTGCTTCTCTATTGTACAGTTCTATGAAAAGTGCAGGGGCCCCTACTGGTCACCCCTCAACCTCCCTCTCTCCAGGGAAAACAGTCCCAGCCTGTCCCATTTCTCCCTGTAACTCCAGTCCCGGCAACATCCTCGTGAATCTTTTCCGAACTACCCCCCCCACCCCAGCTTCTTCACATCCTTCCTAGAGTAAGGCAACGAGAACTGCACACAATATTCCCGGTGGATTCAGGTAAAATCTCCCATGAAAAGGACCACCATTGTTCTTGCCCAGCTGAGCCTTTGAGACAGAGTTTCAGATTTAGAATTGAAATTATCATCATTGATTTAGGTTCAAGATTCAGGACTGTTTAACATCATTTCCAGTACACAGGAGATAAAATAATTGTTACTCTGGATCTGATGCAGCCCAAAAAAAGATAAAGAACACAATAAATATAAATTAATAAATCAGTTTATATGTCTTTTGGGCAAAGAAGTGGCAAATGAGATACAATGTTGGAAAATATATGGTCATGCACTTTGGTGGAAGAAATAAACGGGCAGACTATTATTTAGATGGGGAGAGAATTCAAAATGCAGAGATGCAAAGGGACTTGGGAGTCCTTGTGCAGGATACCCTAAAGGTTAACCTCCAGGCTGAGTCGGTGGGGAAGAAGCCAAATGAAATGTTGGCATTCATTTCTTGAGGTATAGAATATACATAAGAGCCAGGATGTGATGTTGAGGCTCTATAAGTCACTCATGAGACTACAAGGAGTATTGTGTGCAGTTTTGGGCTCCTCATTTTAGAAAGGATATACTGACATTGGAGAGGGTTCAGAGAAGATTCACGACAAGGATTCCAGGAATGAAAGGGTTACTATATGAGGAACATCTGGCAGCTCTTGGAGTTCAGGAGAATGAGGGGGGGATCTCAGAAACATTCTGAATGTTAAAAGGCCTGAACAGATTAGATATGGCAAAGTTATTTCCCATGGTAGGGGTTTCTAGGACAAGAGGGCATGACTTCAGGATTGAGGGACATCCTTTTAGAACTGAGATATGGAGAAATTACTTTAATCAGAGGGCGGTAAATCTGTGGAATTTGTTGCCATGAATGGCTGTGGAGGCCAAGTCATTCAGTGTACTTAAAGCAGAGATAGATAGGTTCTTGATTAGCCAGGGCGTCAAAGGGTATGGGGTGAAGGCAAGGGAGTGGGGATGACTAGAAGAATTGGATCAGCCCATGATTGAATGGTGGAGCAGACTCAATGGGCCAGATGGTCTACTTCTGCTCCTATATCTTATAGTCTTATGATCTATATACTGTACATTGGCTGGTGGAGTGGAGATACGTCTCTACCAAAGGAGACGTAAGGCATTCCTTCCCTTTGCTAGCCCGCAAGTCACCCTTCGGCAAGGTGTAGCATCTGCTTAGCCAGGCATCTCCCCCCCCCCACCCCCACCCCTGGCAATCAGGGTCACGTGAAGTCATGGAAGCAGGTGGTCGAACGAATAGCCAGTGCAGATCACAAGTCCTGGTTATGTGACCACTGACACCAGGCAGACAATCTCTGAAGAGTATTGATAATGGCTGGGATCACCCATCCTGTAAAGACACTCCCCAGTGTCACAACGGCAAGCCACTTCTGTAGAAAATTTTGCCAAGAACAATCATGGTCAAGATGATATTTGCCCACATCGCACGACACAACTCATAACAAATGAATGAATTTACCGTACACTGTATGTTAATGAAGTGACACTCGGCACAGGAGTGTCTGTACATAAGGTGAGTGACAGGAAATGATAAAGTAGGTTACTAAAGTGAGTTAGTGGGTGGAGGTGTAGATCAGCCTTACTGCTTGGGGAAAATAACTGTTATTGAACTTGGTGGTCCTGGTGTGGATGCTACATAGCCTCCTCTCTGACAGGAGTGGGACGTGAAATTTGCTGTTTCTACAACAGCAATACAGTGCAATATATAAAAATTTTTAAGTGCAAAATAATGAAAAATGAGTCAGGCATAGCATTCTGAGTCCTTGTCATTGGAGAGTCCAGAGTTGGAGTCCTAGTTATTGAGCAGATAGGGACTAAATTAAAAAGCAGAGCCAAAAAGGTAGTAATCTCTGGATTACTACTCGAGCCACCTGCAAATTGGCATAGGGTCAAGAAGATTAGAGAATTAAATGTGTGGCTCAAGGATTGGTGTGGGAGAATTGGAGTTGAATTGATGGGAAATTTGCACCAATATTGGGGAAGGAGGGGCGGTACCAATGGGACAGGCTCCAACTGAACTGTGATGGGACCTGGATCCTAGTGATTTGCATAACTGGGGCTGTGGATAGGGCTTTAAACTAAATAGTAGGGGGGTGGGTTCAACAGATTGGAGAATTACGGACACAGTAAAAGAGAAAAGTGTGGATAAATACAAAGTAAAAGAAAAAGATAAAGCAGAAAAAAGTAAGAATGGAGTGAAGAAAAGTGCAAAAAAGTAAAAAATTACAAGACTTTAAAAGCATGATGAGTGTCAGGGCACTTTATCTGAATGCCCGTAGTATTCGGAGCAAGGGCAGTGAGCATGTGGCACAAATCAGTACAAAGGGGTATGATTTAGTGGCCATCACAGAGACATGGTTGCAGGGTGGAGAGGATTGGGAATTAAATATCCAAGGATATCAGGTAATATGGAAGGATAGGCAGGATGGTAAGGGAGGTGGGGTAGCACTCCTAATTAAAGATGAGATCAGGGCGATAATGAGAGACGATATAAGATCTCAGGAGCAGAATGTTGATTACATCTGGGTAGAGATTAGGAATAGTAAAGGGAAAAACATCACTGGTGGGAGTTGTCTATCAGCCACTGAATCACAGTGGCATAGGCAATAAACAGAAATATCTGAGGCCTGTAAGAATGGAACAGCAGTTATCGTGGGGGACTTCAACATGCACATAGATTGGGTGTATCTAGTTGGTCAAGGCCGTTTTGAGGAGGACTTCACAGAATGCATCTGTGATGGCATTCTTGAGCAGCATGTTACTGAACCTACAAGGGAACATGCTATCTTCGATCTGGTCCTGTGCAATGAGACAGGTAAAATTAGTGACCTTGTAGTTAGGGATCCTCTTGGAAAGAGTGATCACAGTATGACTGAGTTTCTCATACAAATGGAGGGTGCAGTAGTTGAATCTAAAACCAGTGTATTATGCCTAAACAATTGGGGAATTGATATTGGGTAATGAGGAAGTGGCCGAGGCTTTGAATGACTATTTTGTGTTGGTTTTCAGTGGAGGAGACTTCTAACATGCCAAAGAGATGTTGTGGATGTGATGGGAGGTGAGGACCTCCATACAATAGCGATCACTAAAGAGGTAGTGCTGAGCAAACTTGTGGGCCTGAAGATAGAAAAGTCCCCTGGTCCTGGTGGAATGCATCCCAGATACTGAAAGAAATGGCAGAAGTTATAGTGGAGGCTTTGGTGATAATTTTCCAAAATTCTCTGGACTCTGGGCAGGTCCCGGCAGATTGGAAGACAGCGAATGTCACGCCACTGTTCAAAAAAGGATGTAGGCAAAGGGCAGGTAACTATAGGCCAGTTAGTTTAACATCCATAGTTGGGGAAATGCCTGAAAGTTATCAGTAAAGAAGAAATAGTGAGGCATCTGGAAAGAAATGGATCCATCAGGCAGATGCAGCATGGATTCAGCAAAGGCAGGTTCTGTTTGACAAACTTACAGGAGATCTTTGAGAATATAATGAGCACAGTGGGAAGAGGGGAACAGATGGACATTTTAACTTGGATTTCTAGAAGGCATTCAATAAATTGTCACATAAAAGACTTATCCATAAGATAAGGATGCATAGTGAAGGAAATCTGGAAGTCGAACCTGACCAGAGGGCTTAAAGAGGATCTTCATAGCGGTCATAGAGTCCATTCTCACATATGGATGTGTGACATGGACACTCACCAAGACTATCCGAAAGTATCCAGATGGTTGCTATACACAAATGCTCTGGATGGCTTTTGACATGTGTTGGCAACAGCACATGACGAACATCGAGCTCTATGACGACCTACCAATGCTCACCACTAAAATCGAGGCGAGAAGACTGCAACTAGCAGGGCACTGTCTACGCCACCCCAAGCTACCTGCCAGCCTAGTCATCATATGGGAGCCCAAGCACAGGAGGATGAACCCTGGTCACCCTCCCAAGACTATGGTCGACACGCTCCTAGAAGATAGCGGCGTGGCTAATGTAGATGAACTGAACACACTGATGAGGGAGAGGGAGAAGTGGAGAGTCCGTCATCTTGCCCGACACCGGCCCCCTAGGCCTGAGTCGACATAGTAGTAGTAGTAATTTTGGGGATGACATGTTAGCATGGTTAGAGGATTGGTTAACTAATAGAAAGCAGATTTGGGATACATGGGTGTTACTCTGGTTGGCAATCAGTGGTGAGTGGTGTGCCTCAGGGAGTGGTGCTGGGCCCGCAACTGTTCACGATATACATTTAACAATCTGGAAGAGGGGACCGAGTGTAGTGTATCTTGTTTGCTGATACTAAATTCAGTGGAATAGCAAATTGTGCAGAAGATATAGGGAGTGTGCAGAGAGATATAGATAGGTTAAGTGAGTGGGCAAGGGTCTGGCAGATGGAGTACAATGTTGGTAAATGCAAGGTCATCCACTTTGGAAGGAAAAAATGATAGAGCAGGCTATTATTTAAATGGTAAAAAATTGCAGCGTGCTGCTGTGCAGAGGGACTTGGGAGTGCTTGTGCATGAATCACAAAAGGTTGGTTTGCAGATGCAGCAGGCTATCAAGAAGGCAAATGCAATGTTGGCCATTGCTAGCGGGATTGAATTTAAGAGCAGGGAGGTTATACTGCTCTTACTGTATTGGTGTAACCTAGAGTACTGCATGCAGTTCTGGTCTCCTTACTTGAAGAAGGTTTTGGAGGCGGTGCAGAGGAGGTTCACCAAGTTGATTCCAGAATTGAGGGGGTTAGACTTTGAAGAGAGATGGAGTCACCTGGGACTGTTCTCTCTGAGATTCAGAAGAATGAGAGGAGATCTCAGAAACAAAATTATGAAAGGGATAGATAGAGGCAGGGAAATTGTTTCTACTTGGTGAGACTAGAACTAGGGGATATAGCCCCAAGATTTGGGGAAGTAGATTTAAGACAGATGAGGATGAGGAACTGCTTTTCACAGAGTGGTGAATCTATGGAATTCTCTGCCCAGTGAAGCAGTGGAGGCAACCTCAAGGTATATTTGTCATGGTCCGGTCCGTGAAGTCCACATTCTGGTTCACAGTCCGGTCCATTGATCTGTTTTCCAGGTTTTCTGGTTTTCCCTTGTCCTGTTGTGTGCCTTCATTGAAGCACATGATTCTGATTTTGGGCTGGCTACATAAATAGCTCCTGGGTTCAGCTTCATTTGCTGGACTGTTCCCTTCCCTTCACCTTCCTCCTGAAGCCTTGCCTGCAACCTCTGCCTGAAGACTTGCCTGTAACCTCGCCTGCATCGCTGTTCTACTGCCAGAGCAAGACCAGGTCTTGCTGTGTCTAGATAAGGAACTGTCTATCGTTGTTTGGAACTGTCGGTGTCCACGCCTTCGCTAGGTAGGTCCGGCCGTTTGCCACTACCTTGTGTTAGGAACTGTCTGTGTTCTGTGTATGAGTCCCAGCCCTAAGTCCTGTTTCCAAGGAGGGGTCCCAGCTCTGTGTTCCATGTCCCAGTGTTCCTGTCTCTCAAGTCCAAGGCTCTGTGTTCCTGTGCTCTAGACCAAGGCTCTGTGTCCCCATCCTCCCCAAGATCAAGGCTCTGTTCTGCATTCCTGTCATCCCGAGTCCAAGGTTCCTGTCATCCCAAGTCTAAGGCTCGGCTGTTCCTGAGTACCAAGTTAAGGCTTCATGTCTTTGTCCTGTCCATGTGCTTTGTCCTGTGCTGGAGATCCCTCATCCTGTACTGGAGTTCCCTAGTCTTGCCCAGGAGTCTCTCGTTCTGTCCTATAGCCTCACCTAGTCCTGTCTCCCAAGACCACGTCATGTCTTTGCCTAGTTCTAGAGTCCGAGCCCGTCAAGACCCAGGTTCTGGGTCCTTATCCAGTCTCTGACTCGACGTCCGAAACCAAGCCTCGTCACGTCCTCGCCTCGAAGAACCCAAGCCCCATCACGTCCTCGCCTCGAAAAACCCAAGCCCCGTCACGTCCTCCCCTCGAAGAACCCAAGCCCCGTCACGTCCTCCCCTTGAAGAACCCAAGCCATGTTGCGTCCTGTAGCCACGTCATGTTCTCGCCTAGTTCCAGGGTCAAGCCCGAGTCAGGACCCAGGTCCTGGGTCCCTGTCCAGTCTATGGCTCAGAAACAGAAAATAGGTGCAGGAGTAGGCCATTCAGCCCTTCGAGCCTGCACCACCATTCAGTATGATCATGGCTGATCATCCAACTCAGAACCTTGTACCAGCCTTCCCTCCATACCCCCTGATTCCTTTAGCCACAAGGGCCATATCTAACTCCCTCTTAAATATAGCCAATGAACTGGCCTCAACTGTTTCCTGGGGCAGAGAATTCCACAGATTTACCACTCTGTGTGAAGAAGTTTTTCCTAATCTCGGTCCTAAAAGGCTTCCCCTTTATCCTCAATCTGTGACCCCTCGTTCTGGACTTCCCCAACATCAGGAACAATCTTCCTGCGTCTAGCCTGTCCAATCCCTTAGGATCTTATACGTTTCAATCAGATCCCCCCTCAATCTTCTAAATTCCAACGAGTATAAGCCTAGTTCATCCAGTCTTTCATCATATGAAAATCCTGCCATCCCAGGAATCAATCTGGTGAACCTTCTTTGTACTCCCTCTATGGCAAGGATGTCTTTCCTCAGATTAGGGGACAAAAACTGCACACAATACTCCTGGTGTGGTCTCACCAAGGCCTTGTACAACTGCAGTAGTACCTCCCTGCTCCTGTACTCGAATCCTCTTGCTATGAATGCCAGCATACCATTTGCCTTTTTCACTGCCTGCTGTACCTGCATGCCCACTTTCAATGACTGGTGGAAAATGACACCTAGGTCTCATTGCACCTCCCCTTTTCCTAATCGGCCACCATTCAGATAATAATCTGTTTTCCTGTTCTTGCCACCAAAGTGAATAACTTCACATTTATCCACATTAAATTGCATCTGCCATGAATTTGCCCACTCACCTAACCTATCCAAGTCACCCCGCATCCTCCTCACAGCTAACACTGCCGCCCAGCTTCGTGTCATCCGCAAACTTGGAGATGCTGCATTTAATTCCCTCATCCAAGTCATTAATATATATTGTAAACAACTGGGGTCCCAGCACTGAGCCTTGTGGTACCCTAGTCACTGCCTGCCATTCTGAAAAGGTCCCGTTTATTCCCACTCTTTGCTTCCTGTCTGCCAACCAATTCTCTATCCACATCAATACCTTACCCCCAATACCGTGTGCTTTAAGTTTGCACACTAATCTCCTGTGTGGGACCTTGTCAAAAGCCTTTTGAAAATCCAAATATACCACATCCACTGGTTCTCCCCTATCCACTCTACTAGTTACATCCTCAAAAATTCCATGAGATTCATCAGACATGACTTTCCTTTCACAAATCCATGCTGACTTTGTCCGATGATTTCACTGCTTTCCAAATGTGCTGTTATCACATCTTTGATAACTGACTGTAGCAGTTTCCCCACCACTGATGTTAGGCTAGCCAGTCTATAATTCCCTGGTTTCTCTCTTCTCTCCTTTTTTAAAATAGTGGGGTTACATTAGCCACCCTCCAATCCTCAGGAACTAGTCCAGAATCTAAAAAGTTTTGAAAAATTATCACTAATGCATCCACTATTTCTTGGGCTACTTCCTTAAGCACTCTGGGATGCAGACCATCTGGCCCTGGGGATTTATCTGCCTTTAATCCCTTCAATTTACCTAACACCACTTCCCTACTAACATGCATTTCCCTCAGTTCCTCCATCTCACTGGACCCTCTGTCCCCTACTATTTCCAGAAGATTATTTATGTCCTCCTTAGTGAAGACAGAACCAGAGTAATTATTCAATTGGTCTGCCATGTCCTTGCTCCCCATAATCAATTCACCTGTTTCTGTCTGTAGGGGACCTACATTTGTCTTAACCAATCTTTTTCTTTTCACATATCTATAAAAGCTCTTACATTCCCTGCTAGTTTTCTCTCAATCTTTTTTCCCCTTCCTAATTAAGGCCTTTGTCCTCCTCTGCTGAACTGTGAATTTCTCCCAGTCCTCAGGTTTTTCTGGCTAATTTGTATGCTGCTTCTTTGGAATTGATACTACCCCTAATTTCCCTTGTCAGTCATGGCTCAGAGTCCTTATCCAGGTTCCAAGTTCCAAGATCCTAGTTCCTCATCCAGGTCCTGCTTTCCTAGTCTAATTCTAGCCCAGGCCCTGTATCCTAGCCTCGTCCAGGGTCTGTGTCTTGTCCAGCGTCGTTTCTTCCTCACTTCCCTTGCTTGCTTGACACACCTAGTCCTGTTCCTAGTACTTCATTGTCTGTCTTGCATTTGGGTCTGCTCCCAGCACTCCCCCCCCCCCCCCATGGCAATATTTAAGACAAAGCTGGACAGATTTTTGCATAGTAGGGAATTAAGGGTTATGGAGAAAAGGCAGGTAGGTGAAGATCAGCCATGACCTTATTGAATGCAGAGCAGGCTCGACGGGTCAGATGGCTGACTCCTGCTCCTAATTCTTATTTTATAACCATATAATCATAACAATTACAGCACAGAATCAGGCCATCTCGGCCCTTCCAGTCCATGCTGAACTCTTACTCTCACCTCGTCCCACCAACCTGCACTCAGCCCATAACCCTCCATCCCTTTCCCATCCATATAGTTGTCCAATTTAATTTTAAACAACATAGAACCTGCCTCAACCACTTCTGCTGGAAGCTCATTCCACACAGCCACCACTGAGTAAAGAAGTTCCCCCTCATGTTACCCCTAAACTTTTGCCCTTTAACTCTCAACTCAAAGAACTCATGTTCTTATGTTCGTATATCCCAATCACTAGAGAGTCTGAAGTTCAAGCAGAAGTGCTTAGATTCCAGTCATTGGAAAGTCCAGAGCTCAAGACCCAATTTACATCGGTGGTGCGCAAGTGGAACAGGTCAAAAGCTTTAAGTTCCTCGGGGTCAATATCACAAATGACCTGACTTGGTCCAACCAAGCAGAGTTCACTGCCAAGAAGGCCCACCAGCGCCTTTACTTCCTGAGAAAACTAAAGAAATTTGGCCTGTCCCCTAAAACCCTCACTAATTTTTATACATGCACTGTAGAAAGCATTCTTCTAGGGTGCATCACAACCTGGTATGGAAGTTGTCCTGTCCAAGACCGAAAGAAGCTGCAGAAGATCGTGAACACGGCGCAGCGCATCACACAAACCAATCTTCCATCCTTGGACTCACTTTACACCGCACGCTGTCGGAGCAGTGCTGCCAGGATAATCAAAGACACGACCCACCCAGCCAACACACTTTTTGTCCCTCTTCCCTCTGGGAGAAGGCTCAGGAGCCTGAAGACTTGTGCGGCCAGATTTGGGAACAGCTTCCTTCCAACTGTGATAAGTCTACTGAACGGATCCTGACCCGGATCTGGGCCGTACCCTCCAAATATCCGGACCTGACTCATATTTTTTGGCACTACCTTACTTCCCATTTTTCTATTTCCTATTTATGATTTATAATTTAATTTTTTAATATTTACTAATTTTTACTATTTTTAATATATTTAATATTTGTAATCCAGGGAGCAGGAAGCGCAGAATCAAATATCGCTGTGATGATTGTACGTTCTAGTACCAATTGTTTGGTGACAATAAAGTGAAGTATTCAGTGTTTGGGGTTAGGGTTATACCTGGGTCAATATCGTAGCCTGAAGGTCAATCGCAAATCCAAAGACCACCCCCCAACTTCTCACTTCATCCACCCACCTGGCTTCACCCATCACCTTCCAACTTGTCCCTCTCCCCCACCACCCACCTTCTTATTCTGGATTCTACCCTTCCTTACCAATCCTGATGAAGGATCTTGGCCTGAAATCGACTGTTTATTCCTTTCTATAGATGTTGCCTCACCTGCTGAGTTTCACAAGCATTTTATCTGTGATTGAGTTCCGTACCTCCTTCCCGACAGTAATACTGAGAAAAGGACCTGTGTGTGTCCCCAGGTGGTTGGAGGTTGCATAATGTTAGTTGGGTGGGACTGCAGGAGATCCACAAGTCAACTGTAGACAAAGGAGAGATGAGCTGGATGGTGCTTTACCAGCAAAGGAGCGATGCTGTGGGAGACGGCTCCGTCATCAGCAGCGGCTGGCAGGTCCAGACCGCGGGAACTGCCAAACTTCCATCCTTGTCAAGTACCAGAGTGACACTCCATCCATTATCCAGCTCACTCCTGGCTACAAACAGCTGGTAATGGAATCCAAGGAAAATGCATCGATCACCTACAGCTCCTTCAGAACAGAGAGAGGCAGCTGAAGTCTCGCAGCAAGGAGAACCATCAATCACTCTGAAACAAAGAGGCTGAGACAAAGAAAGAGGAGACACAACTCGGGCACCGTCTGGGACAGCGACTCATTTCACTGAGCCCCAGAGTGTGTGATGGGACAGTGTAGAGGGAGCTTCACTGTGTCTGACCCCAGGAATGTGTGATGGGACAGTCTGGAGGGAGCTTCACTCCGTGTCTGACCCTGGGAGTGTGTGATGGGACAGTGTAGAGGGAGCATCACTGTGTCTGACCCTGGGAGTGTGTGGTGGGACAATGTAGAGGGAGTTTCACTCTGAGTGATCTCAGGAGTGTGTGATGGTGTCACAGAGGGGTGCTGGGAACAGATCCAAATGCAAGACAGACACTGAAGTACAAGGAACAGGACTTGACTAGAGTAGGGACATGACAGGATTCAGACCAGGAGCAGGGACAAGAACGCAGACTTGGCCTAGGGAAAGCCGGACTAGAAACAATGGACTAGGAGGTCAGGCTTCGACTCCAAGCCCGAGACCGGACAAGGACCCAGAACCTGGGTCTTGCCCAGGCTCAGACTCCAGAACCAGGCAAGGACATAACATGGCTGCAGGCTGGGTTCTTGGAGCTGGGCTGCAGGATCCTCGAGGCTTGGGTTCTTGGAGCTGGGCTGCAGGATCCTCATCTTGAAAAGCAGAGGCTGATAACTCAGAGGCTGGAGCTGAGGGACAGACTGGGAACTGTACATCAACATAGAGCCAGGACTAATCTTTAACACAACACTAGTATGAGACAGGACAGAACATAGACATAGAGCTGGGACTTATCCCAAGACAAGTCAGGACTCAACTTCATCTCCACACCAAGGTGGGACAGGTCTCTCCATCAGGTAACAGAACAGCCAGACTTACCCAACAGAGGCAAGGACAACACAAGACCAGTCCAATCTCCCTACAGGGCAACAGCAAAACAGCCTGACTTACCCCACAGAGGCAAGGACAAGAAGAGACAAACACCAAAGAATGACAGACAGTTCCATCTCTGCTCCAGAGTAGCTCCAAGTCTCAGTTCAGCCAGCAACCTCAGCTGGCTCTGGAAACAGCCAGATTCCTACCTAGCTTAGAGTGGCTGGCAGCCACTCAGCTGGCCCAGGAAACAGCCGAATCCATACCACAATGACTACTCCAATGAGTGACAACAAGGCTCCATGAAGCAGTGGTCCTCCAACCAGGTTTAGAGATCACAGATGGTTTCACTAGCCTTCCATCAGCAAGTTGCTCCAAGGGAAACTGACAAGACAAACCAGCAGCCTCCACTCAATCCCAAGGCTACTTATATTGCAAGCCCAAAGATGGGAATCAGGTGCCAATGATTAACTCAAACAAGGGACAGCTGGAAGACCCGGAGTCCTGAGTCCATGGACCGGACCATGAACTGGAATGTGGACTTCACGGACCGGACCATGACAGATGGGAGAGTGTAGAGGGAGCTTCACTCTGTGTCTGACCCTTTTTTTAATTACAAATTTTCTTTGTTACAAATTCGGTGCTCTATATACAAAACAGTGACTAACAGAATTACTTCAATACAAATAGACAATACACATTAAACCAAAATGTTTCCATCTTTATCAATGATGGCAATTACACTCCGTGGAGCCTAACGGTCCGGGAACACCTCTAAGGTCACCGTGGACAGCGCATGTTCCTTCTCAATATTTACCCGAGCAGGAACATACCCCCTAAACATAGCCAGGCAGTCTGCCCGGGGAGATCCTCCTGCCACCCGTTTCCAGGAGTCACGGATGGCTGATTTCGCCAGCCCCAGGAGCAAGTTGACAAGGACACTGTGTCTGACCCTGGGAGTGTGTGATGGGACAGTGTAGAGGGAGCTTCACTCTGTGTCTAACCCTGGGAGTGTGGGATGGGACAGTGTAGAGGGAGCTTCACTCTGTGTCTAACCCTGGGAGTGTGTGATGGGACGGTGTAGAGGGAGCTTCACTCTGTGTCTGACCCTGGGAGTGTGTGATGGGACAGCGTAGAGGGAGCTTCACTCTGTGTCTGACCCCGGGAGTGTATGATGGGACAGTGTAGAGGTTAAATCTTACCTTAAATGTGTGTGCTGTAGTGTTACTCTAACCAGTACACTACTGTGCTGCCCTTATTTTCCACAACCTTCTCTTTACTGTCCCAGGGTAAATGCAGGTCGGTGTTTACTGAAGATCCCACCCACCTCCTGTGGTTGCCTTAAGGGAATGTATTCTCCCTCTAATCACCTTTTCACTCTTAATCAAAGTCAGGTTTATTGTTATCTGCACGAGTCCGCGTGTGCACAGGTGCAATGGAAAACTTCCTTACAGCAGCATCTCAGGCTCAGAGCATCAGGTAAACTGCATTCACAAGGAAGCATCAGGTAAGCAAATTATACAGATTCTTTTGCTAATTTATTTATCATTAACAACGTTATAATTATTTTTTTTCTTTTTGTATTTGCAGTTTGTGCTCTTTGTGGCACACCAGTTGTCCACTCCATTGGTGCAGTCTTTCACTGACTCTATGGTTATCAGATTTATCGGGTATGCCTGTAAGAAATTGAATCTCAGGGTTGTACATGATGACATATATGTACTTTGATAATAAATTTACTTTGAATGTTTTGAACTTTGAAGTTAGAACAAGAGAGTCCATTTGGAGCAAGGTGATCAAAGTGTTGCACGTAGGGATGAAGTAGCCGAGGAACACAGGAACACATGGAATATTACAGCACAGTACAGGCCATTCACCCGACAATGATACACTGACCTCTACGATCAACCTAACCCTTCCCTTTTACATCGCCCACCAGTTTTCTATCATCCACGTGCCTATCTAAAAGTCTCTTAAATCTCCCTAATATACAGTCACTGTCACAGAGTTGTAGGAACAGGCCCTTTGGCCCATCTAATCCATGCCAGACCATACAAATGGCCTAGTCCCATGAATTTGCACTGGGAACATGGCTGCTCATACCCCTCCTCATGTGCCCATCCAATCTCCTCGTAAAAGTTCAATTTGAAATCACATCCACCACATGTGCTAGCAGCTCGTTCCACTCCCTCTGCACACTCTGACTTTTAAAAAACTACCTCTGACATCCCCGTAGGCTTCCCTACAATCACCTTAAAATTATGTCCCCTCATATAAGTGTGGCCATTGCTAAGGGTTAGGGTTGTGCGGTTGGTTCAGGAACCGAATGGTTGGAGGGAAGTTGCTGTTCCTGAACCTGGTGGTGTGGGACTACAGGATTCAGTACCTCCTGCCCGATGGGAGTGTGAGAGATGGCGTGGCCGGGCGGTGGTGTGGGACTACAGGATTCAGTACCTCCTGCCCGATGGGAGTGTGAGAGATGGCGTGGCCGGGTGGTGGTGTGGGACTACAGGATTCAGTACCTCCTGCCCGATGGGAGTGTGAGAGATGGCGTGGCCGGGTGGTGGTGTGGGACTACAGAATTCAGTACCTCCTGCCCGATGGGAGTGTGAGTGATGGCATGTATTAGGGTTCTCCTTTCTCTGGCAAGCATACCTCATGGCTACTTTTTATCATCCCGGTTTCCTTTCTAAGTGTTCTCCCACATCCCTTATCAAATGTATTTCGTATCAAGATATTCAACTTGAAACATCAACCATCTTTCTACCACCAAGGATGTTGCTCACAAACACAAGAGATTCTACAGGTTCTGGAAATTCAGGGTAACACACACAAAATGCTGGAGGAACTCAGCAGATCAGCTCTTCTGGTAATTTCTCCCTCTTCTCTCTTCTTCCACTCTCATCCTGGTGTCCCTCTCACCCCTTCTCTTCTCCTCAGCTGCCCATCACCTCCCTCTGGTTCCCCTCCTCTTTCTCTTACTTCTGGATTTCACTCTCCTCTCCTATCTTCTTCAAACCTTCAGCTTTTCCACCTATCAGCTCCCAGCTTCTTATTTCATCCCTTGTTCCTCATCCACCTACCTTCCCCCTCACCTGTCAGCGTATAACCCTCCCCCTCCCCACCTTCTTATTCTGGATTCTTCCCTCTTCCGCTCCAGTCTCAGCCTGAAACGTCAACTGTTTATTCCTCTCCACAGATGCTGCCTGACTTGCTGAGTTCCTCCAGCATTCTGTGTGTGTGTCGCTCTGGATTTCCAGCATCTGCAGAATCTCCTCTGTTTATCATAATGTTTTGTAACGTGCAAACATTAAACTAATTCAAAGGAAGGCACGAGAGTCCGAAATGTGAGTCTAACCGGGCATTTACTTTAAGCGAGGCTCACACATATCAGTCAGGTGGTAGCATTATGACATATGCAATTCATGTATTTCTATATAAAACACTTCATGAATTATTTAAACGAACAAGACTGCTTCATCAAACTATACAAGATTCACACACAAAATGCTGGTGTGTGTGTGTGTTGGTTGCGAGCTCCTCCAGCATTTTGTGCATGTTGAATTTCCAGCATCTGCAGATTTTCTCTTGTTTGTGATTATATACAAGATTACTCAAATAATACTGTAACATTATGCTTACGTGAGAATGCTGTTCTTGGACTACAGTTCAGCATTCAACACCATAATTCCCTCCAGGCTCAACAAGAAGCTCAGAGATCTTAGCCTTCACCCTGCCTTGTGCAGCTGGATCCTGGACTTCCTGTCAGATCGCTGGCTGGTGGTAAGAGTGGGCTCCCTCACCTCGGCTCCTCTGACCCTCAACACAGGAGCCCCCCAGAGCTGCGTTCTAAGCCCCCTCCTTTACTCTCGGTATACCCGTGACTGTGTCGCCACCCACAACTCCAATCTGCTAATTAAATTCGCTGATTGGTCGGCCTAATCTCAAATAATAATGAGGCAGCCTACAGAGAAGAAGTCATCACCCTGACACAGTGGCGTCAAGAAAACAACCTCTTCCTCAATGTCGCAAAAACAAAGCAGCTGTTTGTGGACTACAGGAGGAATGGAGACAGGCTAATCCCTATTGACATCAATGGACCTGGGGTTGAGAGGGTGAACAGCTTTGAGTTCCTCGGCATAAACATCACCGAGGCTCTTACTTGGTCTGTACGTACCGGCTGTGTGGTGAAAAAAGCACAACAGTGCCTCTCTCACCTCAGACAACTGAAGAAGTTCGGCATGAGTCCCCAAATCCTAAGAACTTCCTACAGGGGCACAATTGAGAGCATCCTGACTGTCTACATCACTGCCTGGTATGGGAACTGTACTTCCCTCAATCGCAGGACTCTGCAGAGAGTGGTGCGGACAGCCCAGCACATCTGTAGATGTGAACTTCCCACTATTCAGGACATTTACAGAGACCGGTGTGTAAAAAGGGTCCGAAGGATCATTGGGGACCTGAGTCACCCCAACCACAAACTGTTCCAGCTGATACCATCCGGGAAACGGTACTGCAGCATAAAAGCCAGGACCAACAGGCTCCGGGACAGCTTCTTCCACCAGGCCATCAGACTGATGAACTCATGCTGACACAACTGTATTTCAATGTTATATTGTCTATCCTGTTGTACATAGTATTTATTATAAATTACTATAAATTGCACATTGCATATTTCGACGGAGAGGCAATATAAAGACACTGCTCATGTATGTGAAGGATGTAAGAAATAAAGTCAATTCAATTCAGTTCATTAAATACACAACATTTATCACTTTTAAAAGTTACTTTCAGTCCCATCTCTATGGAGGAAGAAACAGATGAGAAAGGGAAATTATAAACTCTCTTTCCCTACAGATGCTGCCTGGCCTCCAACATTTTGTACATTTCTCCAGGTCCTCAGCAGCTGGTATATCCTATTCACATTTTCTGTAGCAATTCTCTCATGCCCTTCCTCATCAGATTATGTCCCAGAAGGCTACAAAACACAGTAGCACAATAAGGCCAATCAGCCCATCGAGCCGGCTCTGACATTCCATCATGGCTGACTTATTATCCCTCTCAAACTCCTGCCTTCTCCTCGTAACCTTTGACACCCTTACCAATCAAGAACCTCCTCTTTAAAAATACCCAATGACTTGTGGCAATGAATTCCACAGATTCATCACCATCTGGCTAAAGAAATTCCTCTTCATCCCCATTCTAAATGGATGTCCCTCTGTTCTGAAGCTGTGCCCTCTGTTCCTAGACATCTGTCTGGCCTGTCTTGTTTCACTCCTCTGTCTGACCTTCCCTGCTTCAGTATCCTCTGTCTGGCCTGTCTTGCTTCAGTCTCCTCTGTCTGGTCTGTCTTGTTTCACTCCTCCGTCTGGCCTGTCTCGTTTCAGTTGCCTCCGTCTGGCCTGTCTTGCTTCAGTCTCCTCCGTCTGGCCTGTCTTGTTTCACTCCTCCGTCTGGTCTGTCTCATTTCACTCTTCTGTCTGGCCTGTCTCGTTTCACTCCTCTGTCTGGCCTGTCTCATTTCACTCCTCTGTCTGGCCTGTCTTGTTTCACTCCTCCGTCTGGCCTGTCTTGTTTCACTCCTCAGTCTGGCCTGTCTCATTTCACTCTTCTGTCTGGCCTGTCTCATTTCACTCTTCCGTCTGGCCTGCCTCGTTTCAGTCCTCTGTCTGGTCTATCTTGTTTCAGTCTCCTCTGTCTGGCCTGTCTTGTTTCAGTCTCCACTGTCTGGCCTGCCTTGCTTTGGTTCCAGGAACCCCACCCACCCCACACATTCTCACTTCTCCTCCACTTTCTTCAGGCAGGATACACGTGATTGCAAACTCAAGGACAGCTTATAAGACTTTTGAATGGTTCGCTAGTACAACGAATGGACTGTTGATCTCACAATCCAGCGTGTTATTTTGGATCTCCCCCTCCCCCTCCAACTTTCAAATCCCTTACTCACTCTTCCTTCAGTTAGTCCTGACGAAGGGTCTCGGTCTGAAACGTCGACTGCACCTCTTCCTAGAGATGCTGCCTGACCTGCTGCGTTCACCAGCAACTTTTATGTGTGTTGCTTGAATTTCCAGCATCTGCAGAATTCCTGTTGTTTGCGTTTTTAAAAGGGGAGGAGGGGTGGCATTACTGGTCAGGGATACTATTACAGCTACAGAAAGGGTGGGTAATGTAGCAGGATCCTTTTTTGAGTCAGTATGGGTGGAAGTCAGGAACAGGAAGGGAGCAGTTACTCTATTGGGAGTATTCTATAGGCCCCCTGGTAGCAGCAGAGATACCGAGGAGCAGATTGGGAGGCAGATTTTAGAAAGGTGCCAAAATAACAGGGTTGTTATCATGGGTGACTTTAACTTCCCTAATATTGATTGGCACCTGATTAGTTCCAAGGATTTAGACGGGGCAGGGTTTGTTAAGTATGTCCAGGATGGATTCCTGTCACAGTATATTGACAGGCCGACTAGGGGGAATGCCATACTAGATCTAGATTTAGGTAACGAACCAGGTCAGGTCACAGATCTCTCAGTGGGTGAGCATCTGGGGGACAGTGACCACCGCTCCTTGGCCTTTAACATTATCATGGAAAAGGATAGAATTAGAGAGGACAGGAAGATTTTTAATTGGGGAAGGGCAAATTATGAGGCTATAAGGCTAGAACCTGCGGGTGTGAATTGGGATGATATTTTTTGCAGGGAAATGTACTAAGGACATGTGGTTGATGTTTAGGGATCTCTTTCAGGATGTAAGGGATAAATTTGTCCTGGTGAGGAAGATGAAGAATAGTTGGGTGAAGGCACCATCAGTGACAAGTGAGGTGGAGAATCTAGTCAGGTGGAAGAAGGCAGCATATATGAAGTTTAGGAAGCAAGGATCAGATAGGTCTATTGAGGAATATAGGGTAGCAAGAAAAGAGCTTAAGAAGGGGCTGAGGAGAGCAAGAAGGGGGCATGAGAAGGCCTTGGTGAGTAGGGTAAAGGAAAACCCCAAGGCATTCTTCAATTATGTGAAGAACAAAAGGATGACAGGAGTGAAGGTAGGACCGATTAGAGATAAAGGTGGGAAGATGTGCCTGGAAGCAGTGGAGTGAGCGAGGTCCTCAATGAATACTTCTCCTCGGTATTCACCAATGAGAGGGAAGAACTTGATGACGGTGAGGACAATATGAGTGAGGTTGATGTTCTGGAGCATGTTGATATTGAGAGGAGGTGTTGGGGTTGTTAAAATACATTAGGACAGATAAGTCCCCGGGGCCTGACGGGATATTCCCCAGGCTGCTCCACGAGACGAGGTGTCACGTGTTCCGTGACAGGTTAAAGAACCAGCAGAAATGGAAAACACTTTGGAGTCCAGTATTGCTATTAACTAATGGTATTTATTAGTAACTACGCAATACAGCAATATAAATGTAGATAAATCAAACAGGTTAGCAATGATTATACATATAAGTATGTATATCAGTAAGTGTGGAAATATATGTATGAAAACCAAGCTTCTTCAAGTCTAGAGGTAAATAGATACAGTCTTACAACAATGAGTAAAGTTCAGTTCAGTTCGTGGCATTGAGTTGAGTAGTGATAGAGAGAGAGAGAGGGAGAGATTTCAGATGAGCTGATGCCGTCGATCTTCCTGTTGTCCTCCAAAATCCTTTAAAAGTCACCGACTGTGAATGCAACAAAGGGAACCGTTATTCTGTGGTGGAATCATTGACCCAGGCAAGGGTGGACACATGGACAGCTCCCCACCAGTCACTACCTTTTCACACTGCAAGAGCCACTGATCGATCTACCTGATGGATCCTCCAAAAAAAACACTTTTTCTGTGGGCACAACAAAGCTCATTCAGTGTCCAAAAAACATGTGCCTGACGTCTATATCATCTGACCTCTTATTTAATCTCACCGTACTGAGTACCAACTGTCTCTCAAATAACTCCTCCTTCCTTTGTCTGCGTAAGAATGCACTAGCAGGCAATGTCCTTGGAAAGTATAAACGCACTCCAGAGAAACTACAACATCGATTGTCCATCAAATAACGCCGCCCTCGGTCACTATAGCGGCCTATGAGCTGCTCGGTCCTCTCTCTCTCTCCAACTCAGCAGAAATCCAAAAGCTCCCCGTGCCTTAAAGTGACAGTCCAAAAGTTAGTTTTCGTCTCTCTCTCTCTCTCTCTCTCTCTCTCTTTTCAAAACAAGATGTCGGTGTTAAATATCTCTCTCTCTCTCTCTTTTCGAAAGCACAGTTCATAGGGGTAATTCAGAACACTGTCACAGAGGAAAGAGATTGCTGAGCCTCTGGCTTGGATCTTTATGTCCTCATTGTCCACAGGAATGGTACCAGAGGATTGGAGGGAGGCAAAAGTGGTTCCCTTGTTCAAAAAAGGTAGTAGGGATAGTCCAGGTAATTATAGACCAGTGAGCCTTACGTCTGCGGTAGGAAAGCTGTTGGAAAAGATTCTTAGAGATAGGATCTATGGGCATTTAGAGAATCATGGTCTGATCAGGGACAGTCAGCATGGCTTTGTGAAGGGCAGATCGTATCTAACAAGCCTGATAGAGTTCTTTGAGGAAGTGACCAGGCATATAGATGAGGGTAGTGCAGTGGATGTGATCTATATGGATTTTAGTAAGGCATTTGACAAGGTTCCACATGGTAGGTTTATACAGAAAGTCAGAAGGCATGGGATCCAGGGAAGTTTGGCCAGGTGGATTCAGAATTGGCTTGCCTGCAGAAAGCAAAGGGTCAGGGTGGAGGGAGTACATTCAGATTGGAGGGTTGTGACTAGTGGTGTCCCACAAGGATCTGTTCTGGAACCTCTACTTTTCATGATTTTTATTAACGACCTGGATGTGGGGGTAGAAGGGTGGGTTGGCAAGTTTGAAGACGACACAAAGGTTGGTGGTGTTGTAGATAGTGCAGAGGATTGTCGAAGATTGCAGAGAGACATTGATAGGATGCAGAAGTGGGCTGAGAAGTGGCAGATGGAGTTCAACCTGGAGAAGTGTGAGGTGGTACACTTTGGAAGGACAAACTCCAAGGCAGAGTACAAAGTAAATGGCAGGATACTTGGTAGTGTGGAGGAGCAGAGGGATCTGGGGGTACATGTCCACAGATTCCTGAAAGTTGTCTCACAGGTAGATAGGGTAGTTAAGAAAGCTTATGGAGTATTAGTTTTCATAAGTCAAGGGATAGAGTTTAAGGGTCATGAGGTAATGATGCAGCTCTATAAAACTCTGGTTAGGCCAACTTTGAGTACTGTATCCAGTTCTGGTCGCCTCACTATAGGAAGGATGTGGAAGCATTAGAAAGGGTACAGAGGAGATTTACCAGCCTGGTTTAAAAAGTATGAATTATGATCAGAGAGTAAGGGAGCTAGGGCTTTACTCTCTGGAGACAAGGAGGATGAGAGGAGACATGATAGAGGTGTACAAGATAATAAGAGGAATAGATAGAGTGGACAGCCAGCACCTCTTCCCCATGGCACCACTGCTCAATACAAGAGGACATAGCTTTAAGGTAAGGGGTGGGAAGTTCAAGGGGGATATTAGAGGAAGGTTTTTTACTCAGAGAGTGGTTGGTGCGTGGAATAAGTCAGTGGTGGAGGCAGATACACTAGTGAAATTTAAGAGACTACTAGACAGGTATATGGAGGAATTAATGTGGGGGACTATATTGGAGGCAGGGTTTGAGGGTCGGCACAACATTGTGCTGACCCCGAAGGGCCTGTACTGTGCTGTACTGTTCTATGTGTTCTATGTAAAAATCAACTGTTTATTCATTTCCATAGATGCTGTCTGACCTGTTGATTTCCTCCCGCACTTTATTCCGCATTGTTAATATTTTAACTTTGTTCTGCCCCAATGCACTGTGTAATGAGCTGATCTATTAGCAGTCTGCAAGACGAGTTTTTTCCTGCTTCACGGCAGAGGGCAGTAACAACCTAATTCCAATCCCAAGAAGCTGCAATTCAAGCAACACACATCAAAGTTGCTGGTGAACGCAGCAGGCCAGGCAGCATCTCTAGGAAGAGGTACAGTCGACGTTTCGGGCCAAGACCCTTCGTCAGGACTAACTGAAGGAAGAGCCAGTAAGAGATTTGAAAGTGGGAAGGGGAGGGGGAGATCTGAAATGATAGGAGAAGACAGGAGGGGGAGGGATGGAGCCAAGAGCTGGACAGGTGATTGGCAAAAGGGGATACGAGAGGATCATGGGACAGGAGGCCCAGGGAGAAGGAAAAGGGGGAAGGGGGAAAAGCCCAGAGGACAGGCAAAGGGTATAGTCAGAGGGACAGAGGGAGAAAAAGGAGAGAGAGAGAAAGAATGTGTGTATATAAATAAATAATGGATGGGGTACGAGGGGGAGGTGGGGCATTAGCGGAAGTTAGAGGAGTCAATGTTCATGCCATCAGGTTGGAGGCTACCCAGACAGAATATAAGGTGTTGTTCCTCCAACCTGAGTGTGGCTTCGTCGTATAATGAAGCTGCAGTTCAATTTCCCCACCACTAGATGACACCAAAGGACCATTTCTGCAGAACGCCAGGACTCGGGGCCAGCACCCCAGTCTGCTGGGAGCCACTGGACCTGGAGCTGGAACTGGAATTGGAATGATTCTAGATGTCAAACAAGAGAAAATATGTAAATACTGGAAATCCAAACAACAGACACGAAATGCTGGAGGAATTCAGCAGGCCAGGCGTACTACCTTACATTTCTTCCTCCCCTCACCCCACCTTCTTGCTTTGAATTCTCATTATTTTCTCTCCAGTTCTGATGAAGGGTCTCGGCCCAAAGCGTCAACTGTTTACTCTTTTCCATAGATGCTGCTTGGCCTGTTGAGTTTCTCCATCATTTTGTGTGTCCTGCTTAAACCTGATGTTCTGCGATGGATTCCCAGCACTTGCAGAATCTCTTACCTTGTTCAGGGGAAGTGCGCCACTACTCTACTGACCACGTCCTTTCACTCAGGTCCCTCATGGTCAGAGAGAAAAGGCAGGGAGGCGCGCTAGCATCACCGTGAGCACAATGCTTTACAGGGCCAAGGATTGGGGTCTGACTTCTGCCGCCGTCTGCAAGGAGTTTGTACGTTCTCTCCCCCCACAACCGGGTGGGTTTCCTCCGGGTGCTCCAGTTTCCTCCCACAGTCCAAAGACGTATTGGTTAGGGTTAGTAATTGCGGGCATGGTATGTAGGCGCTGGAAGCTGTTTGACACTTGTGGGCTGCCCACAGGACGTCCTGTGTTGATGGTTGTTGCAAACGGTTCCTTTCACTGTTTGTTTCATGGACATTTGACAGGGTGCTCTTTACTGATGACAGCTCAGCATTTAATACCATCATCTCCTCAAAAACTAATCAGTAAATTCTAAGACCTGGGCCTCAACACCTCCTTGTGTAATTGGTTCCTGCATTTTCTCACCTGCAGACTCCAGTCAGCTCAGCTTGGCAAAAACACCTCCTCCTTCAGCGTAGGAGCACCACAAGGCTGTGTGCTTGGCCCCCTGCCCTACTTGCTTTACACCTGTGACTCTGTGGCTAACCACAACTCCAATACAGCATTCAAGTTTACTGATGACACCACTGTTGTGGGCTGTATCAAAGGGACTGATGAATCAGCATGCAGGAGGGAGATTGAAAATCTGGCTGAGTGGTGTAAGAACAACAACCTCTCACTCAATGTCAGCAAGACCAAGGACTGATTGTAAACTTCAGGAGAGGAAAACCAGAGGTCCATGAGCTAATAATCATCAGAGGATCAGATGGAAGGAGAGGGTCAGTAACTTTAAATTCCTGGGCATCACTATCTCATAGGACCTGTCCTGGACCCATCATATAAATATAATTGCGAAGAAAGCACGACAGCGCCTTTACTTCCTTAGGAGTGTGTAGAGATTCAGCATGCTATCAAAAGCCTTGGCAAACTACTATAGATGTGTGGTGGAAAGAGTGCTGACTGGCCGCATTATAGACTGGTATGGGAACACCAATATCTTTAAGCGGAAAATCCTAAAGAAGGTAGTGGATTCGGTCCAGTACATGGGTAAAGACCTCCCAACCATTGAGCACATCTACATGAAACACTGCATGAAGCAGCATCCATCATCAAGGATCCTCACCACCCAGGCCGTGCTCTCTTCTGGCTGCTGCCATCAGCTAGAAGGTACAGGAGCTCAGGACTCTCACCACCAGGTTCAAGAGCAGTTACTCCCCTCAACCATCAGACTCTTGAACAAAAGAGGACAACTGCATTCATTGAGATATTCCCACAAACTTTAAAGTCTGTTATCTTGTTATTTCATGCTCTCATTATTCATTGCTATTTATTTATATTTGCATCTGCGCAGTTTCTTGTCTTCTATGCTCCTGTTCTTTCATTGATCCTGTTTACAGTTACTATTCTATAGATTTGCTGAGTATGCCTGCGGAGGAAAGAATCTCAGGGTTATATGCGGTGACATGTCCGTATGCTGATAGTAAATTAAACTTTGAACTTTGAACTTTGAAATAAAGCTAATCTTTCATCCATTCTAAGACCATAAGGTATAGGAGCGGAAGTAGGCCATTTGTCCCACCGAGTCTGCTTTGCCAGATCTAATCTGTTCTAAATTTAAGGGCATGTGCTACAATAAGAGGTTGGACAAACTTGGATTATTTTCTCTGGAGCAGCAGAGGCTGAGGGGAGATCTGACAGAGGTTTATAAGATTATGAGAGGCATAAAGTTCAAAGTACATTTATTATCAAAGTATGACAGAAATGGGTGAATTTATTATGGGGAACAAGGAAATGGCAGACGAGTTGAACAGGTACTTTGGATCTGTCTTCACTAGGGAAGACACAAACAATCTCCCAGATATAATAGTGACCAAAGGACCGAGGGTAATGGAGGAACTGAAGGAAATTTATATTTGGCAGGAAATGGTGTTGGATAGACTTTTGGGTCTGAAGGCTGGTAAGTCCCCAGGACCTGATGGTCTGCATCCCAAGGTACTTAAGGAGGTGGCTTTAGAAATCGTGGATGCATTGGTAATCATTTTCCAATGTTCTATAGATTCAGGATCAGTTCCTGTGGATTGGAGGTTTGGCTAAGGATGTCTATCTCTTCAAGAAGGGAGGCAGAGAGAAAACAGGGAATTATAGACCGGTTAGCCTGAGGTCGGTGGTGGGAAAGATGCTGGAATCAATTATAAAAGATGAAATTACGACACAGCTGGATAGCAGTAACAGGATTGGTCCAAGTCAGCATGGATTTACAAAAGGGAAATCGTGCTTGACTAATCTTCTGGAATTTTTTGAAGATGTAACTATGAAAATGGACAAGGGAGAGCCAGTGGATGTAGTGTACCTGGACTTTCAGAAAGCCTTTGATAAAGTCCCACATAGGAGATTAGTGGGCAAAATTAGGGCACATGGTATTTGTGGCAGAGTACTGACATGGATTGAAAATTGCTTGGCTGACAGAAAACAAAGAGTAGCGATTAACGGGTCCTTTTCAGAATGGCAGGCGGTGACCAGTGGGGTACCGCAAGGTTCAGTGCTGGGACCGCAGCTGTTTTTCCAATATATATTAATGATTTAGATGAGGGAATTAAAAGTAACGTTAGCAAATTTGCCGATGACACAAAGCTGGGTGGCAGTGTGAAATGTGAGGAGGATGTTATGAGTATGCAGGGTGACTTGGACAGGCTGGGTGAGTGGGCAGATGCATGGCAGATGCAGTTTAATGTGGATAAATGTGAGGTTATCCACTTTGGTGGTAAGAACAGGAAGGTAGATTATTATCTAAACGGAGTCAAGTTAGGAAAAGGGGAAGTACAACGAGATCTAGGTGTTCTTGTACATCAGTCACTGAAAGCAAGCATGCAGTACAGCAGGCAGTGAAGAAAGCTAATGGCATGCTGGCCTTCATAACAAGGGGAGTTGAGAATAAGAGCAAAGAGGTCCTTCTGCAGCTGTACAGGGCCCTGGTGAGACCACACCTGGAGTACTGTGTGCAGTTTTGGTCTCCAAATTTGAGGAAGGACTTTCTTGCTATTGAGGGAGTGCAGCGTAGGTTCACAAGGTTAATTCCCGAGATGGTGGACTGTCATATGTCAAAAGATTGGAGCGACTGGGCTTGTATACTCTGGAATTTAGAAGGCTGAGAGGGGATCTTAATGAAACATATAAGATTATTAAGGGATTGGACACGCTGGAGACAGGAAGCATGTTCCCGCTGATGGGTGAGTCCAGAACCAGAGGCCACAGTTTAAGAATTAGGGTTAGGCTATTTAGAACGGAGTTGAGGAAAAATTTTCTCACCCAGAGAGTGGAGGATATATGGAATGCTCTGCCCCAGAAGGCTGTGGAGGCCAAGTCTCTGGATGCTTTCAAGAAAGAGATGGATAGAGCTCTTAAAGATAGTGGAATCAAAGGTTATGGGGATAAGGCAGGAACTGGATACTGACAGTGAATGGCGGTGCTGGCTCAAAGAGCCGAATGGCCTACTCCTGCACCTATTGTCTGTTGCCTATTGTTTATGTATGCTATATACAACCTTGAGGTTCATCTCCTTACAGGCAGTTGTGAAACGAAGAAACCCAATAGAACCCTCAAACATCCAATGTGCAGAGAAGAAAAACAAATCATGCAAACCTGATTGAATTTTTTGAGGATGTGACTAAACGCATTGATGAAGGTAGAGTAGTAGATGTAGTGTATATGGATTTCAGCAAGGCATTTGTTAAGGTACCCCATGCAAAGCTTATTGAGAAAGTAAGGAGGCATGGGATCCAAGGGGACATTACTTTGTGGATCCAGAACTGGCTTGCCCACAGAAGGCAAAGAGTGGTTGTAGATGGGTCATATTCTGCATGGTGGTCGGTGATCAGTGGTGTGCCTCAGGGATCTGTTCTGGGACCCCTACTCTTTGTGATTTTTACAAATGACCTGGATGAGGAAATGGAGGGATGGGTTAGTAAGTTTGCTGATGATACAAAGGTTAGGGGTGTTGTGGATAGCGTGGAGGGCTGTCAGAGGTTACAGCGGGACATTGATAGGATGCAAAACTGGGCTGAGAAGTGGCAGATGGAGTTCTACCCAGATAAGTATGAAGTGGTTCATTTTGGTAGGTCAAATATGATGGCAGAATATAGCATTAATGGTAAGACTCTTGGCAGTGTGGAGGATCAGAGGGATCTTGGGGTCCAAGTCCATAGGACGCTCAAAGCAGCTGCACAGGTTGACTCTGTGGTTAAGAAGGCATACGGTGTATTGGCCTTCATCAATTGTAGGACTGAGTTTAAGAGCCGAGAGGTAGTGTTGCAGCTATATAGGACCCTGGTCAGACCCCACTTGGAGTACAGTGCTCATTTCTGGTCACCTCACTACAGGAAGGACATGGAAACCATAGAAATGGTGCAGAGGAGATTTGCAAGGATGTTGCCTGGATTGGGGAGCATACCTTATGAGAATAGGTTGAGTGAACTCGACCTTTTCTCCTTGGAGTGATGGAGGATGAGAGGTGACCTGATAGAGGTGTATAAGATGATGAGAGGCATTGATCATGTGGATAGTCAGAGGCTTTTCCCCAGGGCTGAAATGGCTAGCATGAGGGGGCATGGGTTTAAGGTGCTTGGAAGTAGGTACAGAGGAGATGTCAGGGGTAAGTTTTTTTACACAGAGAGTGGTGAGTGCGTGGAATGGGCTGCCAGCGGCGGTGGTGGAGGCAGATACAATAGGGTCTTTAAGAGACTCCTGGATGGCTACATGGAGCTTAGAAAAATAGAGGGCTATGGGTAACCGGTAGTTCTAAGGTAGGGACATGTTTGGCACAGCTTTGTGGGCCGAAGGGCCTGTATTGTGCTGTAGGTTTTCTATGTTTCTAAACAATAAACACAAACAAATAGTGTTCTGAACTGGTCCACAAGGAGAGTTTGTCCACAGACCCCTAGTTCAGTTGAGAGCAGAGCAGAGCAGGGAGCTGATCCAACCCGACTCTTACCTTCAGACCTGACACTCTAACCTTTTCAATCTGGCCTGGTGTCTAAATCATTGTACATGCATAGACAGAGTGGACAGATGGCATCTTTTCCCTAGCGTTAAAATGTCTATTACCAGAGGGTGAGAGGGGATCATTTCAAAGGAGATGTGAGGGGCAAGTTTTTTACACGGAGAGTGGTGGGCACTACTCCCTCTAAACTGCGCAGATGTGTGGCCACGCAGTAACCAAAATGCTCCCACGCACGTAGCCTTTGTTGCCGTGCCACTGAAATATTCTTTTATATAACGTGCCGCACAGGTCTCAGGCTGTGTAAAATTTCCTGCTCTGAACAACGCAGCCGTTAAGAAAATGAATTAGTGGTGGGTGCCTGGAATGCGCCTCCTGGGGTGGGGGTAGGGGCAGATACGTTAGGGAATTTTTGGAGATGTTTAGATAGGCAGATGAATGTGAGGAAAATGGACATTGTGTAGGCAGAGGGGATAAGTTTAGTCACTAATTTAATTGGCTCAGCACAACACTGTGGGCTGAAGGGCCTGTTCCTGCACTGTTCTCTGTTCTGTGAAGTTGGGGGGTCTTTGATGCAAACTCAGTCCAAGTAGTTATTGTCTTGTTAGTATTTCTGTTTGCAATACTTCAGCCAGCAGTATGATATCTGCACCGATCTGGCCGTTCTCTGAGCTTCATGGGACTGCATTCTGGTGTACATGAGAACAATCTAATCTAATCGAACATAGGGAATGAAATTTGCTCTGACGGAATTTAGTGGGAAAAAAGTAAATAAGTACCAAATTATTTTCTTTCAACCTGTGTAGACGATACTTTTTGTATTACAGGAAATCACAATGCTGACAGTTTTCTCGGAACACAGAGCCCCCACCCCGAAGTGGGGCCGGTTATAGGATGGTATTGGGGTAAGAAAGTCATCGAAGGCAGCAACCTAATACGGTGTGGTATTGTAGCGGTTAGATTGGGTTTGATTCCCATCACTGTCTGTAAGGAGGTTTTACGTTCTGCGTGGGTTTCCTCCGGGTGCTCCGGTTTCCTCCCACAGTCCAAAGATGCACGGGTTAGGGTCAGTGAGTTTTGGGCATGCGATGTTGGTGCCAAATGCATGGAATCACTTCTGGTCTGACCACCAGCCACCCCCTCCCCCCCCCCGCACAATCATTGCCAATTAGATTTGACACAAATGACACAGCTCACTGTCTGTTCTGATGTACATGTTAGAATTAAAGTTAATCTTAACGCCAGAAGGTGTGATTGGTGTGAATAGTTAGCACGGAGGAAATGGGGAGAAGGGTCCAGTTCCATGCAATATCACGCATCGAGTCTAACACCCTCTGGAGTCCGACCGTCCGGAGTCCGGTGTGTCCAGCACCCTCCGGAATCCGGTGTGTGATGCCTCGAGCACCCGAGTTACCCGGAGGAGCTGTTCCCCTTCCTTTCCCTTAGCTCTGCTACCCCGTCTGCACACTGTGTGAGTGTGAGTGTCAGTGTGTATGTGAGTGCGTGTGTGTGTCTCTCTGTGTGTATGTGTGTGTGTGTGTGTGTGTGTGTGTGTGTGTATGTATCTCTCTCTCTCTATGTACTTCTGTGTATGTGTATGTGTTCTCTCTCTCTCTATATCTCTATCTCTAGTTTGTGGTTTGTCCGTTATCCAGGGCTGCAGTGAACCGTGCCTGGAAATCCCCAGAACACTCTGCCAGTGCCTGTGGCATGAATCACTTGGCACGGACACAACATTCCAGGCTTTCACTGGTGACCACTTACAGCAGAGCCCTTGCCTTAGGTAAAAGGGCCCAGCAACAATGGGAGGTTTGTGAGAGAGAAAGGTGATAACATGTCGAGGGCTAGCTCAAGTTCAGTTCCACGGAATGTGGGATGAGCAAAGATCACTCCCTTTTCTTGTCTTTCCTTGCCTGTGCCAGGGGCTTCTCGCCCAGCACACTGACTTGTCAAAGATGACCAGAGGCTCTTCCAGCTGGGAATCAGGCCCTTCGTCCCATCGGCTTCCTGCTGATCATTGACCACTCACCCTACCCTCCTCACACCTGGATTCCACCCCTCCCACACTAAGGGGCTGATTTACAGCAGCCAAGCTGCTCGATGTGGGAGGGAACTGGAGCACCTGGGGGAAAGCGCAGTCACAGGCGAACATTCAGACTCCTGCCAGGGCTGGGAATCGCACCGGGGTCTCCGAGTTGTGAGGCAGCAGCTCTACCCGCAGCGGCGCAGTGTGGAAGGCGTGATGACCGTTTCTGCGCAGCACAGAGCACCCTGGTAGCGTAGTGGTCAGCGCTACGCCACTACAGCTCGGGGCGTCAGAGCTTGGAGTTCAATTCTGGCATCCGCTGTGAGAAAGTTTATTCGATCTTTCCTGTGACCATATGGGTTTCCTCCGGGTGCTCTGGTTTCCTCCCAGAGTTCAAAGACATACCAGTTAGTAGGTTAATTGGTCATTGTCAATTGTCCTGTGATTAGGCTGGGGTTAAATGGTTGGGCTGCTGGGTGGCGCGGCTCGTTGGGCCTGAACAGTCTGTTCCACATTGTATCTCCAAATAAAAATTTTAAAAACTTAAGCAAGTTCCCACGGAACACATCATGATGCTATTGGCCGAGGACGGAATGGCCACATGACCTGTTACTTGGGCAGGGTCCTGGTTTAAGCCCTCACCTGCCTGACAGAAAAGTTCACTGCACGAACCCCATCCTCCCGCCGCCCCACTAGGAATAGGGTTCCCCTTGTCCTCACCGACCACCCCACCAGCCTCCAGGTCCAACATATAATCCTCCGTAACTTCTGCCACCAAGCACATCTTTCCCTCCCCCGCTTTCTACTTTCCGCAGGGATCACTCCCTACGCGACTCCCTTGTCCATTCGTCCCCCCGGTCCCTCCCCACCGATCTCCCTCCTGGCACTTATCCTTGTAAGCGGAACAAGTGCTACACATGCCCTTACACTTCCTCCCTCACCACCATTCAGGGCCCCAGACAGTCCTTCCAGGTGAGGTGACACTTCACCTGTGAGTCGGCTGGGGTGATATACTGCGTCCGGTACTCCCGATGTGGCCTTCTATATATTGGCGAGACCCGACGCAGACTGGGAGATCGTTTCACTGAACATCTATGCTCTGAATGCCAGAGAAAGCAGGATCTCCCAGTAGCCACACATTTTAATTCCACGTCCCATTCCCATTCTGACATGTCTATCCACGGCCTCCTCTACTGTAAAGATGAAGCCACACTCAGGTTGGAGGAACAACACCTTATATTCCATCTGGGTAGCCTCCAACCTGATGGCATGAACATTGACTCCTCTAACTTCCGCTAATGCCCCACCTCCCCCTCGTACCCCATCCATTATTTATTTATATACACACATCCTTTCTCTCTCTCTCTCCTTTTTCTCCCTCTGTCCCTCTCACTATACCCCTTGCCCATCCTCTGGGCTCCCCCCACCCCATCTTTCTCCCTGGGCCTCCTGTCCCATGATCCTCTCATATCCCTTTTGCCAATCACCTGTCCAGCTCTTGGCCTCTTGGCTCCATCCCTCGCCCCCCCCCCCCGTCTTCTCCTATCATTTTGGATCTCCCCCTCCCCCTCCCACTTTCAAATCTCTCACTAGCTCTTCCTTCAGTTAGTCCTGATGAAGGGTCTCGGCCTGAAACGTCGACTGTATCTCTTCCTAGAGATGCTGCCTGGCCTGCTGTGTTCCACCAGCATTTTTTGTGTGTGTTGCTAGAGAAGTTCGCTGATAGTCTTCGGCCCCCCTCCCCCATGCAGTCTGTGATTATCCACAGACTCAGAGCACACTGGCACTGGGTACACTGGCATTGGATACACTGTCACAGGACAGAGCACCTATTCCCCTCTCCCTCTGTCTGTCTCTGCTAACCATCTAACCCCAACCACCACTACTTTATCATTTCCTGTCAGAGTCAGTTTAAGTACAGACACTCCAGTGCCTGGTGTCACTTTATGGACATACAATCAATCTATGGATATAAACTATCTTGTGTACTTATATTTATAGTGTTTGTTTACCTTAGTGTTTTTTTCACCGCATCAGATCTGGAGTAACAATTATTTTATTCTCCTTTACACTTGAGTACAGGAAATGACATTAAACACTCTTGATTCTTCAATTTGTCGCCCACTGACAGAGTCCTAACTCCACACGCTCCCCTCCTCTAGTTGTTGTGGAAATTGTGGTAAGTCAAGGGTAAACAATATCTACACAAGCATAGCCTGCAGATATAGTGCAGACGGCCCAGGCAAGAAAAGTCTTTGAGGAACATATGCTCACCGAGGTCTGGAGATGCGATAAGCCATCCAAGGGACAGACAATTACTTTACTAACTTCAAAGTATCATCTGTTATCAGTTCATAGTTTCTATTGCCTCTTAACACCTCTGTGTGAATGGTGACCAATCTTGCAAATAAAGAACGAAACATACATAGTTGGCCAGATGGTCAGTGTTGTAGCGTGGACGAAATCACCAGAGAGACAGAGTCACTGGTAGATACAAAGCAGCTTCTTTATTCGACACAACAAGGTATAGCAGGCATCATACAGACGGAGACGCTTTCGGGAGAAAGGGCTGCTAGCTCAATGTGGCCTCGATATCTATATGCTAAACACAAAGGCAATCGCTACTGAAGAAGTTACAGGCAATGCATAGACAATGAGGTTCAGGAAGCAAGGATCAGATGGGTCTATTGAGGAATATAGGGAAGCAAGAAAGGAGCTTAAGAAGGGGCTGAGAAGAGCAAGAAGGGGGCATGAGAAGGCCTTGGCGAGTAGAGTAAAGGAAAACCAAGGCATTCTTCAATTATGTGAAGGAAAAAAGGATGACAGGAGTGAAGGTAGGACTGATTAGAGATAAAGGTGGGAAAATGTGCCTGGAGGCTGTGGAAGTGAGCGAGGTCCTCAATGAATACTTCTCTTCGGTATTCACCAATGAGAGGGAACTTGATGACGATGAGGACAATATAAGTGAGGTTGATGTTCTGGCGCATGCTGATATTAAGGGAGAGGAAGTGTTGGAGTTGTTAAAATATATTAGGACGGATAAGTCCCCGGGGCCTGACGGAATATTCCCCAGGCTGCCCCATGAGGCGAGGGAGAGATTGCTGAGCCTCTGGCTAGGATCTTTATGTCCTCGTTGTCCACGGGAACGGTACCAGAGGATTGGAGGGAGGCGAATGTTGTTCCCTTGTTCAAAAAAGGTAGTAGGGATAGTCCAGATAATTATAGACCAGTGAGCCTTACGTCTGTGGTGGGAAAGCTGTTGGAAAAGATTCTTAGAGATAGGATCTCTGGGCATTTAGAGAATCATGGTCTGATCAGGGACAGTCAGCATGGCTTTGTGAAGGACAGATCGTGTCTAACAAGCCTGATAGAGTTCTTTGAGGAGGTGACCAGGCATATAGATGAGGGTAGTGCAGTGGATGTAATCTACATGGATTTTAGTAAGGCATTTGACAAGGTTCCACATGGTAGGCTTATTCAGAAAGTCAGAAGGCATGGGATCCAGGGAAGTTTGGCCAGGTGGATTCAGAATTGGCCTGCCTGCAGAAGGCAGAGAGTCATAGTGGAGGGAGTACATTCAGATTGGAGGATTGTGACTAGTGGTGTCCCACAAGGATCTGTTCTGGGACCTCTACTTTTTGTGATTTTCATTAACAACCTGGATGTGGGGGTAGAAGGGTGGGTTGGCAAGTTTGCAGACGACACAAAGGTTGGTGGTGTTGTAGATAGTGTAGGGGATTGTTGAAGATTGCAGAGAGACATTGATAGGATGCAGAGGTGGGCTGAGAAGTGGCAGATGGAGTTCAACCTGGAGAAGTGTGAGGTGGACTTTGCAAGGACAAACTCCAAGGCAGAGTACAAAGTAAATGGCAGGATACTTGGTAGTGTGGAGGAGCAGAGGGATCTGGGGGTACATGTCCACAGATCCCTGAAAGTTGCCTCACAGGTGGATAGGGTAGTTAAGAAAGCTTATGGGGTGTTAGCTGTCAAAAGTCCAGGGATAGAGTTTAAGAGTCGCGATGTAATGATGCAGCTCTATAAAATTCTGGTCAGCTCACACTTGAAGTACTGTGTCCAGTTCTGGTCACCTCACTATAAAAAGGATGTGGAAGTATTGGAAAGGGTACAGAGGAGATTTACCAGGATGCTGCCTGGTTTAGAGAGTATGAATTATGATCAGAAATTAAGGGAGCTAGGGCCTTGCTCTTTGGAGAGAAGGAGGATGAGAGGAGACATGATAGAGGTGTACAAGATAATAAGAGGAATAGATAGAGTGGATAGCCAGCAACTCTTCCCCAGGGCACCACTGCTCAATACAAGAGGACATGGCTTTAAGGCAAGGTGTGGGAAGTTCAAGGGAGATATTAGAGGAAGGTTTTTTTGCTCAGAGAGTGGTTGGTGCGTGGAATGCACTGCCTGAGTCAGTGGTGGAGGCAGATACACTAGTGAAGTTTAAGAGACTACTAGACAGGTATATGGAGGAATTTAAGGTGGGGGGTTATATGGGAGGCAGGGTCTGAGGGTCGGCACAACATTGTGGGCCGAAGGGGCTGTACTGTGCTGTACTATTCTGTGTTCTAATGCTTCCTTTTGAAGCTACATACAAAACATCACACCATCCTTTCCTTCTGACGCCAACATGTCTGGGTTGTCCAGACATGTCCACAGCCTTTAGGATTTACTTGGCATTTCCTGTGCTAACATAGAAGACAATTAGTATTTATAAAGTATAGATAATACTGTCTTCGAAACTGCTGGTCAGACTACAGCGCCAGAGGCATCTGGTATTCACACCTTTTTAGGAAGCACATTGTTGTGGACTCAATCCACAGTACTTTGTCAAATAGAAGTCTGGTAGCCAGAGTGGTTTAAGTGTAAACGAATCATCTACCCAAAAAACTCACTCTAACAGTCAGTATCCGTAACTGTGAGTCAATTCTGCATAAAACGGCATTTCTCCGCTCACAATTCAGAGCAGTTTGGTAACGGGAGCTGTTCTCCTTCTGCACACGTAAAATAAAGTGTGGTTGAGGTGTAAGTGAGTGTGTCAGTGTGTGAGTGTGTGCGTGCGTGTGCATGTGTGTCTGTGTGTGTGTTCTGAGTCTGCTTAATCGGAACACTGTCACCACCTGCCTGTTATCTTACATTCCTCCTCAACCCACCTACTGCATCAGCTCCTGCCTCATCACTCCCCCTTTCTGAATACCAGCCACCTCCTCTCTCCACTCAGTCTCCATGCAGGATTTCGACCCAAAAGTATCCTCCCCACAGACGCTGACTGACCGTGGTAGATTGGAGCACTGTAGAGAAGCAGGAAGAGTGTTTCCTCGCAGGTCCGACACAGAGCTGTTAAAAGCCCAGTCTCTATAAAAAAAGAGGCACCATGTAGCATGGGGAAGTGAGGGTGGTCGTCGGCAGGGTGGTCTTGAGTCAGAGTAGCAAGGCTTTGGTTCAACAGGAGACTGGTAAATGGGTGACTGTCAGGAGAGGGAAGGGAGAACATCAGATAGTGGAGAGCACCCCTGTAGCCGTCCCCCTCAACAGTAAGTGCACCAGTTTGAGTACTGTTGAGGGGGACGGCCTACCTGAGAGAAGCAACGACGGCCGTGCCTCTGGCACTCAGTCTGGCCCTGTGGCTCAGAAGGGTATGGAAAGGAAGAGGATGGCAGCAGTGACAGGATGCTCTGTAGTCAGGGGGACGGATAGGCGATTCTGTAGACACAAAAAGAAAACATGGGTGGCAGTTTGCCGCCCAGGTGCCAGGATCTGAGATGTTTCTGGATGCGTCTACAATATTCTGAAAAGGGAGGGTGAGCAGCCAGAAGTCGTGGTACATATTGGTACCAATGAGATAGGTAGAAAAAGGGTGGAAGTCCTGAAAAAAGAAAACAGGGAGTTGGGAAGGAAGCTGAGAAGCAGGACCTCAGGGGTAGTAATCTTGGGATTGCTGCCTGTGCCACGTGACAGTGAGGATAGGAATAGAATGATGTGGAGGATAAATGTGTGGCTGAAGATTTGGATCAGGGGGCAGGGATTCAGATTTCTGGATCATTGGGACCTCTTCTGGGGCAGGTGTGGCCTGTACAAAAGGGACGGGTTGCACTTGAATCTGAGGGCGACCAATATTCTTGCAGGCAGATTTATTAGAGCTGTTGAGAGTGGTTTAAACTAATATGGCAGAGGAATGGGAACCAGGATGATAGAGCTGAGGATGAGCCAGCAGGTTTACAAGTAGATGATGGGTGTAATGTGAATGAAAGGAAAGACAAGCCAACCATTGGGTACAAATGCAGACAGAGCAAAGAGTTAGATTGTACCACAGAGGCAAAATTCAAAAGGCAAAGAATGCAGGACTGAAGGTGCTGTGTTTAAATGCACGTAGCATTCAGAATAAGGTGCTATTGGAGGTCAGTTGATATGATATGGGAATCACTGAGTCGTGGCTGAAAGAAGGCCATAGTTGGGAGTTTAACATCAAAGGATATACTTTGTATCGAAAGGACAGGCAGGAAGGCATAGGCAGTGGTGTGGCTCTGTTGGAAAGAGATGGAATTACATCTTTAACAAGAGGTGTCAGTGAATGTTGAATCTTTGAGGGTGGAGTTAAGAAACTGCAAGAGTAAAAGAACCATTGTGGGAATCATAAAGAGGCCTCCAAATCGTAGCCAAGGTGTGGGGTTGAGATTGCAAAGGGAGCTGGAAAAGGCATGTAATGACACAATTGTAATGGGCGACTTCAATATGCAAGGGGATTGGGAAAATCAGGTTGCCGTCAGATCCCAAGAGAGGGAATTTGTTAAATGCTTATGAGATGGCTTTTTAGAGCAACTTGTCTTGAGCCTACTCGGGGAAAGGTTGTCTTAGATTGGGTGTTGTGTAATAACCTAGATCTTATTAGGGAGCTTAATGTAAAGAAACCCTTTGGAGGCAGTGATCATAATATGATTGAATACACACTGCAGTTTGAGAGGGAGAAGCATAAGTCAGATGTATCAGTATCACAGTGGAATAAAGGGAATTACAGAGGCATGAGAGAGGAGCTTGCCCAGGTGGACTGGAGGAGGATACTGGCAGGGGTGACAGCCAAGCTAAGATGGCTGAAGTTTCTGGGAATAGTTCACAAGGCGCAGGATAGATATGTCCCACAGAGGAAGAAGTTCTCCAAAGGCAGGGCTAGGTAACTGTGGCTGACAAAGGAAGTTAAGGACTGCATAAAAATACAAGGAAAGGGCATATAAGGTAGCAAAAGTTGGATGTTTGGGAAGCTTTGAAAATCCAACAAAAGGAGGCTAAAAAAGCTATAAGAAGAAAAAAGATGAAATATGAGGGCAAACTAGCCAATAACATAAAGCAGGATACTCAAGGTTTTTTTTCAGTTATATGAAGAGTAAAATGGAGGTGAGAGTTGATACTGGACAACTGGAAAATGATACTGGTGAGGTAGTAATGGGGGACAAAGGAATGTCAGATGAACCTAATGGATACTTTGCATCTGTCTTCACTGTGGAAGACACTAGCAGTGTGCCAGAGGTCTGTGAGTGTCAGGGAGCAGGAGTGAGGGCTATTGCTATCAAAAAGGAAAGAGTGTCAGGCAAACTCAAAGGTCTAAAGGTGGATAAGACTCCTGGACCAGATGGACTACATCCCAGAGTCCAGAGAGGGGTTGCTGAAGATATAATGGATGCATTGGTCATGATCTTTCAAGAACCTCTTAATTCTGGCATGGTCCCGGAGGACTGGAAGATTGCAAATGCCACTTCACACTTTAAGAAGGGCTAAAGGTGAAAGAAAGGAAACTATAGGCCAGTTAGTCCAACCTCAGTGGTTGGGAAAGTGTTGGAGTCTATCATTAAGGATGAGGTTTCGAGGTACTTGGAGACAAATGATAAAGTAAGTCAAAGTCAGCATGGTTTCTGTAAAGGGAAATCTTGCTTGACAAATCTTTTAGAGTTCTTTGAGGAAGAAACAAGCAGGGTGGACAAAGGAGAGGCTGTGGATGTCATTTACTTAGATTTTCAGAAGGCATTTGATAAGGTGCCACACATGAGGCTGCTTAACAAGATAAAATCCTATGGCATTACAGGAAAGATACTGGCGTGGATAGAGGAATGGCTGACAGGCAGGAGGCAGTGTGAGAATAGAAGGGGCCTTTTCTGGTTGGCTGCCAGTGACTAGTGGTGTTCCCCAGTGGTCAGTGTTGGGACCGTTACTTTTCACATTATTTGTCAGTGATTTAGATAATGGAATTGATGGCTTTGTGGCAAAATTTTCAAATGATGCATCATTTTCAAAAGATAGGAGGAGGGGTAGGTAGTGCTGAGGAAGCAATGTGATTGCAGCAGGACTTAGACAAATTGGAAGAATGGACAAAAAAGTGGCAGATGGAATACTGAGTTGGGAAATGTATGATAATGAATTTTGGTAAAAGGGTTCTATAGTGCAGACTATTACCTAAAAGGGAAGAAGGTTCAAACATCAGAGGTGCAGAGAGACTTAGGGGTCCTCGTGCAAGAGTCCCAGAAGGTTAATTTACAGGTTGAGTCTGTGCTAAAGAAGGCAAATGCAATGTTGGTATTTATTTCAAGGGGAATAGAATATAAAAGCAAGGAGATAATGCTGAGGCTTTATAAGATACTAGTCAGGTCACACTTGGAGTATTGTCAACAGTTTTGGGCCCCATATCTCAGAAAGGGTGTGTTGTCATTGGAGAGAGTCCTGAGAAGGTTCACAAGGATATTTCTGGGAATGAAGTGGTTAATATATGAGGCGCATTTGGCAGCTTTGGGCCTGTACTCACTGGAAGTTAGAAGAATGCATGGGGATCTCATTGAAACCTACCAAATGTTGGAAGGACTCGATAAGGTGGATATGCAGAGGATATTTCCTATGGTGGGGGTATCCAGAACTACAGGGCACAGCCTCAAAACTGAGGGGTGACCCTTTAGAACAGAGGTAAGGAGGAAAATCTTTTAGCCAGAGAGTAGTGAATCTGTGGAATGCCCTGCCACAGACTGCAGTGGAGGCCAAGTCTGTGCATATATTTAAGGTGGAAGTTTCCTGATTGGTCAGGGCATCAAAGGATATGGCGAGAAGGCAGGTGTATGGGGTTGAGTAGGATCAGGGGTCATCTGGGCTGGAATGGTGCAGCAGACTCAAGGGGCTGAATGGCCTCATTCTGCTCCTATGTCTTAAGGTCTCGTAGACCTGGTGAGTTGCTCCAGTAGCCTGTGTGTTGTGCCAGATTCCAGCAGCTGCAGTCTCTGTTGTCTCACTACACAGGGACACCTTAGTGTGCTCAGTTCTGGTCGCCTCACTACAGGAAGGATAGAAACCATAGAAAACCATAGAAAAACTACAACACAGAAACAGGCCTTTTGGCCCTTCTTGGCTGTGCCGAGCCATTTTCTGCCTAGTCCCACTGACCTGCACACGGACCATATCACTCCATACACCTCCCATCCATGTATCTGTCCAATTTATTCTTAAATGTTAAAAAAGAACCCGCATTTACCACCTCGTCTGGCAGCTCATTCCATACTCCCACCACTCTCTGTGTGAAGAAGCCCCCCCTAATTTTCCCTTTAAACTTTTCTCCCCTCACCCTTAACCCATGTCCTCTGGTTTTTTTCTCCCCTTGCCTCAGTGGAAACCATAGAAAGGGTACAGAGGAGATTTACAAAGATGTTGCCTGGATTGGGGAGCATGCGTTATGAAAACAGATTGAGTGAACTTGGCCTTTTCTCCTTGGAGCGATGGAGGATGAGAGGTGACCTGATAGAGGTGTATAAGATGATGAGAGGCATTGATCGTGTGGATAGTCAGAGGCTTTTTCCCAGGCCTGAAATGGCTAACATGAGAGGGCACAGTTTTAAGGTGCTTGAAAGCAGGTACAGAGGAGATGTCAGAGGTAAGTTTTTTACGCAGAGAGTGGTGAGTGTGTGGAGTGGGCTGCCGGCGATGGTGGTGGAGGTAGATTTGACAGGCTGTCTTAAGAGACTCCTGGATGGCTGCATGGAGCTTAGAAAAATAAAGGGCTATGGGTAAAGCCTAGGTAGTTCTAAGGTACGGACTTGTTCGGCACAGCTTTGTGGGCCAAAGGGCCTGTATTGTGCTGTATGTTTTCTATGTTTCTATGACCCTTCAGGAAACTACAACTAACTCGTACAGAATGTACTTGGAACCTGGCAGGAAACCCACGCAATGATGAGAGTACGTACTCAGAGCGGCACAATTGAACCTCAGTCTTATGCTGGCTGTTACACTACCGTGCCACCCCTATTAGTAGCGGGTAGCAGCAGAGGTGTGGCCACAGTTGTGGGCTGCCCCCGCACATACTCAGACTGTGCTGGTCGTTAATGCAAAACAACGCATTTCTCTGTATGTTTCAATGTTCTTAAGCACCTGTGACAAATAAAGCTAATCTATAAAATCTTCAGTCTTTGGAATGTGAGAGGAAGCTGGAGTGCCCATAGGAAACCCATGGTCATACGAACTCCTTTCAGACAGTGGCAAGGTTTGCACCCAATCACTGGCACTGTGGAGCATTATGCTGAGCACCATAGTACTGAGCTAGCACAGTATGTGGACTGAAGGGCCTTGTCTGTTGATCTGATCGTGCTGGAGGGAAACTACCCAGTGACTGAGCCGTGCCTTGTTGTTAATAGTTTACACACAAGAGGAAAGTTTTAATCTGTTGCAGAACAGAGAGCGAACCTCTGGAAAGATGCTCGCCCTGAGGCAGTTCAGTGCATTGTTTGATCCAGAACTGGTTTTCACAACAGTTATTCATCTTATCTCTCTTTCCTAACCACAACTTTTCACTTTCATGTTGTTCCTCTAAAACCACAATCAATGCTACTGCTTGTCAGCGCTGTCAGCGCGGAATGTGGTCGCAGGAAAGCGACGTCCATCGTTAGGGACCCTACACCCCCACCACCCAGGCCAGGTTCTCTTCTTGCTGCTGCTGCCAAGCAGGAGGTACCAGGAGCCTCAGGACCTCGGCTCATTGACCTTCATAAATCAATCAATTGAGTACAGAGGAAGGGATGCTATGTTGAAGTTGTATAAGATGGTGGTGAGGCATCATTTGGAGTATTGTGTGCTGTTTCGGTCACCCACCTACAAGGAAGATGTAAATAAGTTTGAAAGGTTTCTGAGAAAACTTACATGGATGTTGCCAGGTTTGGAAGATCTGAGTTATTAGGAAAGATTGAATAGGTTAGGACTGTAATCTTTAGAACGTAGAAGACTGAGAGGAGATTTGACAGAGATATACAAAATTATGAGGGGTATCGACAGGGTAAATACCAGCAGGCTTTTTCCACCGAGATTGGGTGAGACTCTAACCAGAGATCATGGGTTAAGGGTGAAAGATGAGAAGTTTAAGGGGAACCTTTTCACTCAGAGGGAGGTGAGAGTGTGGAATGAGCTGCCAGCACAAATGGTGCACGCAAACTCGACTTCAACGTTTAAGAGAAGTTTAGATAGGGAAGTGGATAGAGGGGATATGGAGGACTATGGTCCTGGTGCAGGTCGATGGGAGCAGGCAGGGCATACATACAGCAATGGAAACGGGCTAAATAACCCATCGTGGCCATGTCAACCCAACCGCACCCTTTTTTTTTGGCACTCTGTCTGGGCTTGTCTGGACACCTCCGTCGGCAACAGAGAAGATTGAAGGGTGGTTTATTCAGCCATGAAGTCAACATTTTGGGATGAGACCCTTCTTCAGGACTGGAATGGAAAGAAAGGGGACAGAAGTCAGAATGAGAAGGTAGGGAGAGGGAAGGAGGACAAGCTAGAAGATGATAGGAGTGGGATGAAGTAAGAAGCTGGGAGGTGATAGGTGGAAAAGGTAAGGGCATTAAGAAAAAGGAATCTGACAGGAGAGGAGAGTGGACCTTGGGAGTAAGGGAAGGAGGAGGGCACCAAGGGGATGTGATAGGCAGGTGAGGCGAAGACGTAAGAAGCCATAGTGGGGAAGAAGAGAGAAGAGGACTCAAGACACAATGACATAATGACTTTTTTAGGTACCTTCAAGTACGAAACTATGTTAACCAGAGTTGTAGATATACAGACCTATCAACAGTAGAATTAGAATTTTTCAAGATTCTGAATTCGGCTTGCAGTTCAATACCTAGTAAATCATTTTCTCGATTATATAATGCACTCTCCCATGCTAAAAATGTAAATACACTGTATATTAAAGAGAAGTGGGAGAAAGAAGCGGAGTTGGTACTTTCAGAGGAAGCTTGGGGGAAAATCTGCAGCTTTCAATGGTCCTCGACTAATTCTTTGACTTGGAGAGAACATTGTTGGAAAAACATTACAAGATACTTCAAGACCCCATATCAAGAAAAAAATAAAGATACAAACGTGACGTGTTGGAGAAGGTGCGGCTCCAAGGAGGCAAATCATTTTCATATTTTCTGGGATTGCCCTAATTTAAGTCTATATTGGGAAGGTATTCATAGAACATTAGTTAAGGTACTTAGGTCCCAGATACCCCTGAACTTTGAGACGCTCTATTTGGGGCATGTGTTGTTTCTTGAACAGAAGGAAGATATAAATTTGCTGCAGGCCCTCTTAGCGGCAAGTAAAAAATCAATCACTAGAAAGTGGCTAAATCCAATACCACCTACATTAGAAGACTGGCACGAAATTATCTTGGAAATATTTAAAATGGAAAAGTTGACTTACTCCCTGAGAATTCAAAAAGAAAAATTTTATCAAATCTGGAATAAATGGATTGAATATATAACCCAATGCGAGCAGACTTTAGATGAATCTCCTAATGATTTATACTGCTCTTCTCATCAACACAGTAATATTACTAACGTAAGCACCCCTAGTCTAAATGTCTTTTATTTTTGTTTTCTTTTGGAAAATAGAGAATTAACACAAGTAAAGGAAAAGATTTGGGAAAGGGATAAAAAAATGATAAAATTAAGTAAATAAGTACATAGGGATTGGATAATTATGTCTGGGGGCAGGAGCAAGCATGAACAAATTAGGATATAAACACCTACAATGGTTGTTACATAGGGTTACATACAACATTTTGGACCAGTAGAAATGGTCCAGAAGAGTTATATGGAAACTATTATTACTATTTTTCTTAACAACTAATACCATTACTTAGCCTAATAGATTAGAATTACCACTGTACATAATTATCTATTTAAGTGTCTAATTTCCTTTTATATCATCTCAATGTGTACTTAAGAATGCATAAATAATTATAGTTTTATACATATAAAAAAATGGAAAAGGTTATATGTGTGAAAAAAGTACATGATACTTGTGAATTCCTTATCCAAATAAAAATAAAATTTAAAAAAAAAGAATTTTTCCACGAAGGACAGGTGTGGAGGCAACGACCAGCTGACAGGGGTGTTGCGCGGAAAAGGAACCAGACCCATCCTTCGTAGCCAGGGCGACAGGTAGAACCTGGGCACATAGTGGTACTTTGTGCCCATGTATCTGGGATCCACGCACAGCCTGATGCAGCCACACACGAAGCTGGCCATCAGGGTGAGGGCGACATTGGGGGCGTTCTTGCCCCCGTTGTCCAGGGACTTGTGCATGACGGTCCGTCTCACCCGCTCCATCTTGGATCCCCAGACGAATCTGAAGACAGCTCGGGTGATTTCCGAGCTGTGAGAGCGGGGGATGGGCCAGACCTGCGCCAAGTACAGCAGCACTGAGAGCACCTCACACCTGATGACCAGGTTCTTGCCCGTTATCAACAGAGAGCGCCCTCGCCACAGTCCCAGCTTCTGTTTCACCTTGGCAGTCCGCTCCTGCCAGTTCTTCCTGCACGCCTCGGCCCCTCTGAACCAGATCCCCAACACCTTCACGTGGTCAGACCTGATGGTGAAGGGGACACTGGATCGGTTGGGCCAGTTACCGAAGAGCATGGCTTCGCTCTTCGTGTGGTTGACCCTGGCCCCCGACGCTAGCTCGAACTGTTCGCAGATGCCAATCAACCTGCGAACTGACCTCGGATCAGAGCAGAAGATGGTGATGTCGTCCATGTACAGGGAGGTTTTCACTTGGGTCTCTCCACTGCCTGCCAGCTTCACCCCTGTTATGCCCTCATCCCTCCTGACGGCTTCGGCAAAGGGTTCTATGCAGCAAACAAACAAGACAGGGGAGAGGGGGCAGCCCTGCCTGACTCCAGACCTGATGGGGAAGCTGTCTGTTTCCCACCCGTTGACCTGGACTGCACTATGAATGTCTGTGTAGAGCAATCTGATCCAATTCCGGATTCCTTCCCCAAATCCCATTTTGGAGAGCACGTCCGCCATGTACGTGTGTGATATCCGGTCGAAGGCTTTCTCCTGGTCCAAGCTGACCAGGCAGGTGTCCACCCCCCTGTCCCGCACGTAGGCAATGGTGTCCCTCAGCAGCGCGAGGCTGTCTGAGATCTTCCTGCCCGGTGCAGCATAGGTTTGGTCCGGGTGGATCACCTGTCCCAGAGCAGACCTGACCCTGTTGGCGATAGCCTTGGACAGGATCTTGTAATCCACGTTCAGGAGTGATATGGGCCTCCAATTTCTAATGTCCTCCATTTCCCCCTTCTGCTTGTAGATGAGGGTGATGATGCCCTTCCCCATGGACTCTGACATCAATCAGGCAGATCAATCAGTGGCTCTCGCAGTGTGAAAAGGGTGTGACCGGTCACCTGTGTTGATAATTCCACCACAGAAGAACGGTCCCCTTTGTTGTGGTCACAGTTGGTAACTTCTAAAGGAATTCGGAGGACAACAGGAAGATCAACGGCGTCAGCTCACCTGAAGACTCAAATCTCTCCCTCTCTCTCTCTCCATCACTACTCAACTCAATACCACGAACTGAACTGAACTTTACTCGTCATCAAAAGACTATCTATTTACCCCTGGACTTGAAGAAGCTTGGTTTTCATATATTTCCACACTTACTTATATATATAATCATTGCTAACCTATTTGATATATTTGCATTTATATTACTGTATTGTGTAGTTACTAATAATTATTATTAGTTAATAGCAATACTGGACTCCAAAGTGTTTTCTGTTTCTGCTGGTTCTTTAACCCATAAGACCATAAGACCATAAGACAAAGGAGCAGAAGTCGGCCATTTGGCCCAGCGAGTCTGCTCCGCTATTTTATCATGAGCTGATCCATTCTCCCATTTAATCCCACTCCCCCGCCTTCTCACCATAACCTTTGATGCCCTGGCTACTCAGATACCTATCAATCTCTGCCTTAAATACACCCAATGACTTGGCCTCCACTGCTGCCCTTGGCAACAAATTCCATAGATTCACCACCCTCTGACTAAAAAAATTTCTTCGCATTTCTGTTCTGAAAGGGCGTCCTTCAATCCTTAAGTCATGCCCTCTTGTACTAGACTCCCCCATCATGGGAAACAACTTTGCCACATCCACTCTGTCCATGCCTTTCAACATTCGAAATGTTTCTATGAGGCCTCCCCTCATTGTTCTAAACTCATGGGGTACGTGACAATTTCTACCACCAAAGTGCATGACTATGCATTTTCCAACATTGTATTTCATTTGCCACTTTCTTGCCCATTCTCCTAATCTAAGTCCTTCTGCATCCTACCCATTTCCTTAACACTACCTGCCCCCCCACCAATCTTCATATCATCTGCAAATGGCAACACAGCCATCTATTCCATCATCTAAATCATTTATATACAGCAAAACAGTGCTTCCAACACCGACCCCTATGGAACACTACTAGTCACTGGCAGCCAACCAGAAAAGGATCCTTTTATTCCCACTCGCTGCCTCCTACCCATCAGCCAATGCTCAGAAGTTGGAGAAATGAATGTTCATTCTGTCAGGTCGGAGGCTATCTAGATGGAATATGAGGTGTTGCCACTCCAACCTGAGAGTGGCCTCATCGTGCCAGCAGAAGAGGCCATGGACCAACATGTCAGAATGGGACTGTGGATTGGAATTGAAATGGTTGACCACCGGGAAATCCTGCTTTTTGCGGATGGAACGAAGGTGCTCTCTCTCTGTAATTCAGTTCCTCAGGCCCTGGCAGCAACCCGGAACGTCAACTGTGTACTCTTTTCCATAGATGTTGCCTGGCCTGCTGAGTTCCTCTAGCATTTTATGTGAGGCTTGGATTTCCAGCATCTGCAGATTTGCTCTTGTTTGTCCTTGAAAGCCTCCTCTGTGCTCTTTCCGGAATAAAATTCTAGTGGAGGGGAAAAACTCGCCCTAAACCTATGCCATCTAGTTTTAGACTCCCCTACCCTGGGGAGAAGGCTGTGACCACTCACATTATTGATATCCCTCATGATATTATACAGTGAGTCTCTATTTTATACCATGGTGGGTTCAGGTCCAGGTGCAGGTTGATGGAACTAGGCTGAATACTAGTTTGGTATGAACTGGATGGGCCAAAGGCCCTGCTTTTGTACTTGATGCCCTGTGGCTCATCTAAAGATGGATTCTAGCATTCTGGGAGCTTGTTCATATGTATGGGGATCCATACATTGTGTGTCTATAACTCGGAGACAGCCAGGACGTCTTCTTAACCACCTATTGACCTAAACACAAGAGATTCTGCAGATGTTAGAAATTTGGAGTAACACAGACACACAAAATACTGCAGGAACTCAGCAGGTCGGGACGCACCTATGGAGAAGAATAAACAGTCAATTTTTCAAGCAAATAGGTCTTGATAAGACCAGTCATTTGGACTTAATAACCTGACCTGCCGGACTAAGGCTCTGAAGCCATACACTCTGAGGTCTCTCTGATCTCACCACTAACTTTTACATTCAAGTTTGGAGACACAAGAGGCAGCAGGTTCTGCAATCTAGAACAACACTGCTGGAGAAACTCAGCAGGTCAGGCAGCTGCTGTGGAGGAAAATGACGCAGGGTCACAACTTGAAACATCGACCATCGTTCTGCCTCCAGAGACTCTGCAGGTGCTAGAGCTCCTGAGGAACGCACACAAAATGCTGGAGGGATTCTGACATTTGGAGTATGTTACTTTGGATTTCCTCCAGCATTTCGTCTGGAATTTACGCATCTGCAGAACCTCTTATGTTAATAATTGTTAATTAGTTTATTAGTGTCACATATTGACAGGTTTCGTTTACCACACGCCATCCAGACAGATCACTCCAAACATAATGATGTCATTGTGGTCAAAGTCAAGTCCATGTGTGCATGGCTGCAATGAAAAAATGTACTTGCAGCAGAACCACAGGCATGCAAAATCAGATAAGCAGCATTCATAGAACATAGAACATAGAATAGTACAGCAGATTACAGGCCCTTCGGCCCACAATGTTATGCCGACCCTCAAACCCTGCCTCCCATATAACCCCCCACCTTAAATTCCTCCATATACCTGTCTAGTAGTCTCTTAAACTTCACGGGTGCATCTGCCTCCACCACTGACTCGAGCAGTGCATTCACAAGAAAGGGCACGCGTGTTTGATATCTAGGTTTGAACTGCAGCCAATCAGTGAATGGGAGTTTGGGAAGAAAATGGCAACTTCATTCAGGTCGGTGATTGAAGACTTAAAAAGCAGCACTTTGCGGCAGTTTTCAGAAATTGAAATGTGGCCAGTCATGGATGGGATTCATTATCAAGGGCAAATAAAAACAAGGCGAGGGGCAAGCAGAGCGTCCGTTGTTGGAGTGGGACAGTGTTAGAGTGGGGAAGCATTGGCTTTAGCTCATCAGGCTTAGCTGAGATCTGATTTGGGTGAGGTACGTACGTATCTGGTAAGTTTCTTCTTCTTTATTCTTCATTACTCATTAGCTAGAGCATAGTTAGCGCAGTGAGGATAGTTCCAGGGGCTGTACTGTGTACTTTGCGTGAGATGTGGGAATTCTGGGAGACTGCCACCCTCCTGGATAACAACACCTGCACCAGGTGCTCTGAACCGCAGCTCCTTGGAGAGTGTGTTAAGTGACTGGAGCCGCAGCTCGATGACCTTCAGCTCACGCAGGAAACTGAGGAAGTGAAAGACAGGAGCTACAGGGGGGTAGTCACCCCCAGGTTGCAGGAGGCAGGTAACTGGATGACTGTCAGAAGAAGGAAAGGACATGGGCAGCCAGTACAGAGTACCCTTGTGACAGTATCCTTCAACAATAAGTACTGGATACTGTTGGGGGGGGGGGGTGACCTGCCAGGGGAGGAGCTGTAGCACTGTCACTCAGAAGAGCAAAGAGGTGAAGAGTACTGCAGGAGTGATCGAGGATTGCATAGCTAGAGAAGTAGACACGAGATTCTGTGCACATAATAGAGACACCAGGATGGTATGTTGCCTGAAAGGTGCCAGCATCAGGGAAGTATCGGTTGGGGTCCACGGCATTCTAAAGGGGGAGGGTGAGCAGTCAGATGTCTTGGTCCATATTAGCACCAATGACATAGGTAGGAAAGCTGAGGAGGTCCTGGAGAGAGAATTTAGAGAGCTAGGTAGAAAGCTGAAAAGCAGGACCTCCAGTGCAACAATCTCTGGATTGCTGCCCGTGCCTTGCGCAAGTGAGGGCAAGAATAAGATGATCTGGCAGATGAATGTGTGGCTGAGAAATTGGTGCAGGGGGCAGGGGTTCAGCTTTCTAGATCATTGGGATCTCTTCTGGGGAAGGTACGATCGGTTCAAGATGGACGGGTTACACCTGAACCGGAAGGTGACCAATATCCCAGAGGGGAAGTTCACTGTAGATTATGAAGACACACAGTCCTCTTTTATTGTCATTTAGTAATGCACGCATTAAGAAATGATACAATATTTCCTCCGGTGTGATATCACAAAACACAGGACAGACCAAGACTGAAAAAACTAACAAAACCACATAATTATAACATATCGTTACAGCAGTCCAACAATACCATAGCTTGATGAAGAACAGTCCATGGCACAGTAAAAAGTTCAAAGTCTCTCGAAAGTCCCACTTCTCACGCAGATGGGAGAAGGAAGAAAAACTCTCCCTGCCATGCTCGACCACAGTCCGACTCTGAGTCGTCCGAAGACTTCGAGCCTCCGATCAGCTCTCCGACACTGAATACTGAGCACCATCTCTATCCGAACTATTCGACCCCAATCTCGGTGGCCAGCAGCAGGCAAAGCCACGGATTTTGAGGCCTTCCCTCCGGAAGATTCTCGATTGCGCAGTAACAACAGCAGCGAACTTGCATTTCAGAAATTTCTCCAGATGTTCCTCTGTGCTTTCACGTCTGTCTCCATCAAATCAGAATTGTCCATGGCCCCTATTTAACGGATACGATATCATTTTCACCAGAGGGCTGCGCGGGCTGCACACGCTGCTCTCTCTCCTCCCGCTGAGAGACCTGTTGGGAAGGGTTTAACCTAATTTGGCAGAGGGAAGAGAACTGGAGTGATAGGGCTGAAGATGGGGTAGTTGGTTGACAAATAGAGACAGTGTGTCGTGAGACTGCTAGCAAGGACAGGCTGATGATAGGGCAAGATTTCAGTCAATGAAATGAATTGTAATGTAAAAGGGGGACAAAATCAAAACGGGTGACAGATACAGACCTGAAAGTGTTATATTTGAATCCATGCAGTATATGGAATGAGGTAGATGTTCTTGTAGCACAGTTACAGATTGGCATGTGTGATGTTGTGGGCATCACTGAATCATAGCTGAAAGAAGATCATAGCTGAGAGCTTAACACCCAAGGACACACATTGAATCGAAAGGACAGGCAGGGAGGCAAAGGCTGTGGGGTGGCTCTGTTGGTAAACTACGAAATCAAATCTTAGAAAGAGGTGACATAGGATTGGAAGATGCAGAACCATTGTGGATAGAGTTAAGGAACTGGAAGGGTAAAAAGACCCTGATGGGAGTTATATACAGGTCTCTGAACAGTAGCAAGGAAGTGGTCTACAAATTACAACAGGTGATAAAAAAGGCATGTCAAAAGGTCAATGTTACGATAGTCATGGGGGATTTCAATATGCAGGTAGATTGAGAAAATCAGGTTGGTGCTGGATCCCAAGAGTGGAAATTGTAGAGTGTCTACAAGTAACATAAAGTTGTTATAGCAGGTGTAGAGAGATTGCAGATTGCAACAAGAAACATAATGTTAAGTGATGTTAACTTTCCACAGATTGACTGGGAATTCCATCTTGTAAAAGGATTAGATGGGATAGAGTTTGTCAAATGTGTTCAGGAAAGTTTCCTTTGTCAGTACACAGTCCTAACTAATGAGATTGCGCAATACTTGATCTCCTATTAGGAAATGACAGAAGGTTGTGTAGGGGAACACTGTATCTAGTGATCATAATGCCTTTAGATTCAAAGTAAATATGGAAAAAAATAGGTCTGGTCCACAGGTTGAGATTCTAAATTGGAGAAAGGTCAATTTTGATGGTATCAGAAAGGATCTGACAAGGGTGAATTGTTTTCTGGCAAAGGTGTATTTCAAAAGTGGGAAGCCTTCAAAAGTGAAACTGTCATGGACCCTTCCAGCAATCTCCCACCATGCAGTTTACCTCAGGAATTGGGCCTCAATCATCTCATTTAAATTCCAATCATTCCCAGGTGCCACTAACTGCACACAACTGCTTCCCATCAGAGACTGCAGGATAAAGACCCTGTCATCACAGCAAGGAGTTGCCAGTTTGTTGGTTGACTCTTGTATGAGTAACCTTGTTCTATGGTTCTTAGGACTATCAGTTCTAAGGCTAGCATCACTCCTGAATTCTCTACTAAAACTGAGACTTTGGTTAAAGACTCTCTCTGGACACCAACTCCACACTCGCTACAACCATAATGCCTCCTGCCTCAGCCTCCGCGTCTGTGTTCAGCACTTGGGTTTGTACCACTGCCATGTCCTTGCAACAGAAACTTTGAGAGTACAAGGCTTGTATGTGCCTGTCTCAGTACAAGATAAAGATAACAAGAGTAGGGGGTCTTGGTTTTTAGGAGATTTTGAGACCCCGGCTAAGCAAAAAAGAGGTGCATAGCAGGTAGGACAAATGAAGTGCTTACAGAGAACAAGAAATGCAAGATGACACTTCTGAAAGAAATCAGGAAGGCTAAAAATTGCATTGGCAGACAAGGTGAAGGTGAATACTAAGGGATTCTACAGATATGTTAAGAGCAAAAGAATTGCAAGAGACAGAATTGGAAGAATAGAATAGTAATCTATGTGCAGTGCAAAAGAGATGGGGATCTTTTGCATTGTTGTCTGTCTCCCAAATAAGTAGTCTATAGAAGTGAGGTAAAGCAGCAGTGAAGTCATGGACTCTGTAGAGATTACAGAGGAGGAGGTGTTTGCTGTCTTGAGGCAAATTAGGGTGGATAAACCCCAGGTCCTGACAAGGTGTTCCCTCGGACCCTGTGGCAGAAATTGCCAGGGCCCTAGCAGAGATATTTAAATCATCCTTAGTGATAGCTGAGGTGCTGGAGGATTGGAGGATAGCCAATGTTGTTCCACTGTTCAGGATGGGCTCTAAAAGTCAACAAGGAAGTTATAGGCCTGTGAGCCTGACATCAGTGATGGGAAAGTTACTGGAAGATATTCTAAGGGATCGAATATGCAAGTACTTGGATAGACATAGACTGATTAAGGATAGTCAGCATTGGTTAGACATGACCTACCACACACAAAACAATCTTGTGTGATGAATCTGTGGAATTCATTGCCACATGTAGCTGTGGGGTCAAGTTATTGGGTATATTTAAGGCAGAGGTTGATAGATTCTTGATTACTAAGGGAGTGAAGGGATAGGGGAGAAGGCAGGAGATTGGGGAAGTCTCTTTATGGCTCATGACTGTGTCTCAGGATTCAGCTCAAACTGTCATCAGGTTTGCGGATGACACAACCGTGGTTGGCCTTATCAACAACAATGAGAGTACAGAGAGGAAGTGGAGTGGCTGGCAGACTCTTCTGAGAAGAACAATCCAAGTCGGAACGTGGAGAAAACCAAGGAAATGTTTGTGGACTTCAGGAAGGCATAGATGAACCTCTGTGAATACATGACTCCTTCATAGAGAGAAGTAAGGGTACTGACTTCCTGGGAGTTCACATCACAGGTGACCTCACCTGATCCCTCAATATCACCTCCCTGAACAAAAAGACACCGCATCGCCTCCACTTCCTAATGAAATTGAAGCAAACAAGGCTTCCCTTTCCCCCACCCACCTCCCCATCTCAACTGAAATTTTCAGGAGCACCACTGAGAGCATCCTGACAAGCTGCATCTCCATCTGGTCTGGGAGCAACAAGCAGGAGACTCCGATGCATTAAGAACAAGAACGGTCAGGATGGGAAACGATTTCTTCCCTCAGGCCGTTAGGCTTCTGAACTCTACTGCATTGCATTTGAAGTGTCACCGGTACCTGGCAATACTTAATTTAAGTACTTTTCTTTATCTATGTGTAATTGATTTGTAATTTAATTCTTACTTTCCTAAATTATTCTGTGTTACATGTGTGGGTTATGTTTACGTCTGTGCTTCACACCCTGGTCTGGAGAAATATCCCATTTGGTGGTATATGTATACATAGTTAAAAGGCAACTAACTTCACTGACTTGTGGTTCATGGCATTTAACATAAATTATACAAAATGTTTACAAGAAAGCATTAAACAAAAAGTCTGGAGTGTGGTGTTCAGAGTTGGTGGTTAATGAGCCAGTGAATTGCACTACACTCCCCCCCCCCCCCCAACACCAATGTAGCCATGTGAAATCTAGCGGGAGTTATGATTGTGAGGGCACACAGTCTCCTTTTATTGTCATTTAGTAATGCATGCATTAAGAAATGATAAAAATGTTTTTCCAGAATGATATTACGAAAGCACATGACAAACCGGCTTTAAAAAACTAGCAAAAGCCCCATAATTATAACACAGTTACAACAGTGCAAAGCAATATTGTAATTTGATAAGAACAGACCATGGCACAGTAGAAGTCTCTCTAAAATCCCATCATCTCACGCAGACGGTAAACCTCCAGTGCCGCCAACTTGCTGACACAGCATCCGACCACAGTCCGAGTCCGTCCGAAAATCCTGAGTTGATGGGGATGTAGGGAAAATAGCTTACAGGGAAATGTCTAAAACCAAAGGTCATAAATTTAAGGTGAAGGGGGTAATTTCAAAGCAGATGTGAGGGGCAAGTTTTTTTACAGAGAGAGTGGTGGCTGCCTTGAGTGCTGGGAGAGGCAAACACATTCAGGACTTTTTAAGAAGCCATTTAGATCGGCACATGGATGTGAGGAAGTGGACATTGTGTAGGCTGAGGGGGTCAGTTTAGTCATTTGATTATTAATTTAATTGGGTCAGTACAACATTGTGGGCTGAAGGGCCTGTTCCATGTTCTATGAAAGTCAGTGGGTGTTCTACGATGCTCTGAGACAGCTGGAACTGAAGTGGTCTCTTCCATGTTGAAACAAACTGTGGTGGTTCTAACAGTCCTGTGCCAAGCCAATGAGAGCAGTGAGACTGTGCTGCCAAGTTTCAGGAATGATTCCATTTCCCTTCAAGTTCCCAAGTGACAGAGTTTTGCCCGCAGGATGCTTGCAGACTTTTCCAAGGCCCCATTTCCCTACGCGCAAGAAGACTGCTATACCGTCAAGGCCTGATAACCCGATTTAGGAGCAGAATTAGGCCATTTGCCCTTCAATCTCCTCTGTCATTCCATCATGGCTGATTTATTATCCCATTCTCAATTATCAATCCCATTCTCCTGCCTTCTTCTGTAACATTCGACACCCTTAATAATCAAAAACCTATCAACCTCCACTTTAAATATTCTTAGTGACTTAACTCCACAGCCGTCCAAGGCAATGAATTCCACACATACACCCTCTGGCTAAAGAAATGCCTCATCATTTTATTTCTAAATAGATGTCTCCCTTTTCTGCGGTGATGTGGGATTACAGTTCCCGAATCCGGTGATGTGGGATTACAGTTCCCGAATCCGGTGGTGTGGGATGACGGTTCCTGAACCCGGTGACGTGGGATTACAGTTCCTGAACCCGGTGGTGTGGGACGACAGTTCCTGAACCCAGTGGTGTGGGATTACAATTCCTGAACCCAGTGGTGTGGGATTACAGATCCTGAACCCGGTGGTGTGGGACGACGGTTCCTGAACCCGGTGGTGTGGGACGACAGTTCCTGAACCCGGTGGTGGGACGACGGTTCCTGAACCCGGTGGTGTGAGATTACAATTCCTGAACCCGGTGGTGTGGGATTACAATTCCTGAACCCGGTGGTGTGGGACGACGGTTTCTGAACCCGGTGGTGTGGGATTACAGATCCTGAACCCGGTGGTGTGGGATTACAGATCCTGAACCCGGTGGTGTGGGACGACAGTTCCTGAACCCGGTGGTGTGGGATTACAGATCCTGAACCCGGTGGTGTGAGATTACAATTCCTGAACCCGGTAGTGTGGGATTACAGATTCTGAACCCGGTGGCGTGGGATTACAGATCCTGAACCCGGTGGTGTGGGATTACAATTCCTGAACACGGTGGTGTGGGATTACAGATCCTGAACCCGGTGGTGTGGGACGACAGTTCCTGAACCCGGTGGTGTGGGATTACAGATCCTGAACCCGGTGGTGTGAGATTACAATTCCTGAACCCGGTAGTGTGGGATTACAGATTCTGAACCCGGTGGCGTGGGATTACAGATCCTGAACCCGGTGGTGTGGGACGACAGTTCCTGAACCCGATGGTGTGGGATTACAGTTCCTGAACCTGGTGGTGTGGGACGATGGTTCCTGAACCCGGTGATGTGGGATTACAGTTCCTGAACCCGGTGGTGTGGGATTACAGATCCTGAAGCCGGTGGTGTGGGACGACAGTTCCTGAACCAGGGGGTGTGGGACGACAGTTCCTGAACCCGGTGGTGTGGGATTACAGTTCCTGAACCTGGTGGTGTGGGACGATGGTTCCTGAACCCGGTGATGTGGGATTACAGTTCCTGAACCCGGTGGTGTGGGATTACAGATCCTGAAGCCGGTGGTGTGGGACGACAGTTCCTGAACCAGGGGGTGTGGGACGACAGTTCCTGAACCCGGTGATGTGGGATTACAGATCCTGAACCCGGTGGAGTGGGATTACAGATCCTGAACCCAGTGGTGTGGGATTACATTTCATGAACCCAGTGGAGTGTGATTACATTTCATGAACCCGGTGGAGTGTGATTACAAATCCTGAACCCAGTGGTGTGGGATTACAGTTCCTGAACCCGGTGGTGTGGGATTACAGTTCCTAAACCCGGTGGAGTGTGATTATATTTCATGAACCCAGTGGAGTGTGATTACAAATCCTGAACCCAGCGGTGTGGGGTTACAGTTCCTGAACCCGGTGGTGCGGGACGACAGATCCTGAACCCAGTGGTGTGGGATTACAGTTCCTAAACCCGGTGGTGTAGGAACTCATAATTTTAAACACCTCTATTAAGTCCCCCCTCAACCTTCTACACTCCAAAGACCTAACTTGTTCAACCTTTCTCTGTAACTTAGGATATGAAACCCAGGCAACATTTTAGTAAATCTCCTCTGTACTCTCTGAATTTTATTGACGTCTTTCCTATAATTCAGTGACCAGAACTGTACATAAATATGTATACAATGACATATATGTACAAAGTACTTTGATAATGAAATTTACTTTGAATGGTACAGAGAGGGATAACAGACCAGACACAACGGAATGGCAGAGCAGATTCAATGGGCCGAATGTCTTATAGTCTAAACCCGGTGACGTGAGACTCTCACCAAAGTTGCCGACGATACCTATTCTTAGAAAAAAACATAGAAACATAGAAAACATACAGCACAATACAGGGCCTTCGGCCCACAAAGCTGTGCCAAACATGTCCTTACCTTAGAAATTACTAGGAATACCCATAGCCCTCTATTTTTCTAAGCTCCATGTACCTATCCAAAAGTCTCTTAAAAGACCATATTGTATCCGCCTCCACCACCATCACTGACAGCCTATTCCACGCACTCACCACTCTCTGCGTAAAAAAACTTACCTGACATCTCCTCTGTACCTACTTCTGAGCACCTGAAACCTGTGCCTCTTGTGGCAACCATTTCAGCCCTGGGAAAAAGCCTCTGACTATCCACACGATCAATGCCTCTCATCATCTTATACACCTCTATCAGGTCACCTCTCATCCTCCGTCGCTCCAAGGAGGATAGCCAAAGTTCACTCAACCTGTTTTCATAAAGCATGCTCCCCAATCCAGGCAACATGCTTGTAAATCTCCTCTGCACCCTTTCTATGGTTTCCACATCCTTCCTGTAGTGAGGCAACCAGAACTGAGCACAGTACTCCAAGTGGGGTCTGACCAGGGTCCTATATAGCTGCAACATTACCTCTCGGCTCCTAAACTCAATCCCACAATTGATGAAGGCCAATGAACTGTATACCTTCTTAACCACAGAGTCAACCTGCGCAGCTGCTTTGAGCGTCCTATGGACTCGGACCCCAAGATCCCTCTGATCCTTCACACTGCCAAGAGTCTTACCATTAGTACTATATTCTGCCATCATATTTGACCTACCAAAATGAACCACCTCACACTTATCTGGGTTGAACTCCATCTGCCACTTCTCAGCCCAGTTTTGCATCCTATCAATGTCCCACTGTAACCTCTGACAGCCCTCCACACTATCCACAACACGCCAAACCTTTGTCTCATCAGCAAACTTACTAACCCATCCCGCCACTTCCTCATCCAGGTCATTTATAAAAGTCACAAAGAGTAAGGGTCCCAGGACAGATCCCTGAGGCACACCACTAGTCAATGGCCTCCATTCAGAATATGACCCGTCTACAACCACTCTTTGCCTTCTGTGGTCAAGCCAGTTCTAGATCCACAAAGCAATGTCCCCTTGGATCGCATGCCTCCTTACTTTCTCAATAAGCCTTGCATGGGGTACCTTACCAAATGCCTTGCTGAAATCCATATACACTACATCTACCTTCATCAATGTGTTTAGTCACATCCTCAAAAAATTCAAACAGGCTTGTAAGGCACAACCTGCCCTTGACAAAGCCATGCTGACTATTCCTAATCATATTATACCTCTCCAAATGTTCATAAATCCTGCCTCTCAGGATCTTCTCCATCAACTTACCAACCACTGAAGTAAGACTCGCTGGTCTATAATTTCCTGGGCTATCTCTACTCCCTTTCTTGAATAAGGGGACAACATCTGCCACCCTTCAATCGTCTGGAACCTCTCCCGTCCCCATTGATGATGCAAAGGTCATTGCCAGAGGCTCAGCAATCTCCTCCCTCGCCTCCCACTGTAGCCTGGGGTACATCTCATCTGGTCCCGGCGACTTATCCAACTTGATGCTTTCCAAAAGCTCCAGCACACCCTCTTTCTTAATATCTACATGCTCAAACTTTTCAGTCTGCTGCAAGTCATCACTACAATCACCAAAATCCTTTTCCATAGTGAATACTGAAGTAAAGTACCTCTGCTATTCCATAGTAAGTACTGAATTAAATACCTCTGCTATTTCCTCCGGTTCCATACACACTTTCCCACTGTCACACTTGATAAGTCCTATTCTTTCACGTCTTATCCTCTTTCTCTTCACATACTTGTAGAATGCCTTGGGGCTTTTTTTAATCCTGCCCGCCAAGGCCTTCTCATGGCCCCTTCTGGCTCTCCTAATTTCCTTCTTAAACTCCTTCCTGTTAGCCTTATAATCCTCTAGATCTCTAACAATACCTAGCTCTCTGAACCTTTCGTAAGCTTTTCTTTTCTTCTTGACTGGAGTTACTACAGCCTTTGTACACCACGGTTCCTGTACCCTACCATAACTTCCCTGTCTCATTAGAATGTACCTATGCAGAACGTCATGCAAATATCCCCTGAACATTTGCCACATTTCTTCCGTACTTTTCCCTGAGACCATCTGTTCCCAATTTAAGCTTCCAAGTTCCTGCCTGATATCCCCATTATTCTCCTTACTCCAATTAAACGCTTTTCTAACTTGTCTGTTCCTATCTCTCTCCAGTGCTATTGTAAAGGAGATAGAATTATGATCACTGAGAGATCTGACACCTGACCAGGTTCATTTCCCAATATCAAATCAAGTACAGCCTCTCCTCTTGTAGGCTTATTTACATATTGTGTCAAGAAACCTTCCTGAACACACCTAACAAACTCCACCCCATCTAAACCCCTTGATCTAGGGAGATGCCAATCGATATTTGGGAAGTTAAAATCTCCCACCACGACAACTCTGTTATTATTACACCTTTCCAGGATCTGACTCCCTGCCTGCTCCTGTTACTACGGGGCAGCCTATAAAAAACACCCAGTAAAGTTAATGACCCCTTCCTTTTCCTAACCTCCATCCACAGAGACTCCGTAGACAATCCCTCCATGACGTCCACCTTTTCTGCAGCCGTGACACTATCTCTGATCAACAGTGCCATGCCCCCACCTCTTTTGCCTCCCTCCCTGTCCTTTCTGAAACATCTAAAACCCGGCACTTGAAGTAACCATTCCTGTCCCTGAGCCATCCAAGTCTCTGTAATGGCCACCACATCATAGCACCAAGTGCTGATCCATGCTCTAAGTTCATCCACTTTGTTCACAATACTCCTTGCATTAAAATAGACACATCTCAAACCGTCAGTCTGAGCGCGTCCCTTCTCGATCACCTGCCTGTCCTCCCTCACACACTGTCTCCAAGTTTTCTCTATTTGTGAGCCAACCGCCTCTTCCCCAGTCTCTTCAGTTCAGTATCATTGTAGGTGTACTTGCCATAGAGGGAGTACAAAGAAGGTTCACCAGATTGATTCCTGGGATGGCAGGACTTTCATATGAGGAAAGACTGGATCGACTAGGCGTATACTCGCTGGAATTTACAAGATTGAGGGGGGGATCTTATTGAAACGTATAAAATTCTAAAGGGATTGGACAGGCTAGATGCAGGAAGATTGTTCCCGATGTTGCGGAAGTCCAGAACGAGGGGTCACAGTTTAAGGATAAAGGGGAAGCCTTTTGGGACCGAGATTAGGAAAAACTTCTTCACACAGAGAGTGGTGAATCTGTGGAATTCTCTGCCACAGGAAACAGTTGAGGCCAGTTCATTGTCTATATTTGACAGGGAGTTAGATATGGCCCTTGTGGCTAAAGGGATCAGGGGGTATGGAGAGAAGGCAGGTACAGGGTTCTGAGTTGGATGATCAGCCATGATCATACTGAATGGTGGTGCAGGCTCGAAGGGCTGAATGGCCTACTCCTATTTTCTATGTTTCTATGTTTCTATGTTCCCCCCCCCCCAACAATTCTAGTTTAAGCTCTCCCCTGTAGCCTTAGCAAACCTCCCCGACAAGATATTGGTCCCCCTGGGATTCAAGTGCAACCTGTCCTTTTTGTACAGGTCACAGCTGCCCCAAAAGAGGTCCCAATGATCCATAAATCTGAATCCCTGCCCCCTGCTCCAATCCCTCAACCACGCATTTATCCTCCACTTCATTCTATTCCTATTTTCACTGTCACATGGCACAGGCAGCAATCCCGAGATCACTATCTTTGCGGTCCTGCTTCTCAGCTTCTTTCCTAACTCCCTGTAGTCTGTTTTCAGGACTCCTTCCCTTTTCCTACCTATGTCGTTGGTACCAATATGTACCACGACCTCTGGCTGTTCTCCCTCCCACTGCAGGATATCTTCCGCAGAAAGTTATTGAATGCACTGTTGCTGATGTGATGTGCTCTCAGTTGATGCTGTTCAGGATAACCAAGAGAAGATAGCAGATTCAAGTTCCTCACTGTCAACATCTCTGAAGATCTATACCGGGGCCAATACTGTATATGAAGAAGACATGCCAGCAGCTATATTTCATAAGAAATTTAAGGTGACGTACCAGAGACCGTAGAGAGCATTCTGACTGGAGCATCTGGTATGGAGAGGCCACTGCACAGCATCGGAAAAAGCTGCAGAAAGTTGCAAACTCAGCCAGATCCATCATGGGCACCAGCCTCCCAGCATTGTGGACACCTTCAGTAAGTCATACCTCAAGAAGGAGCATCTATCAGAATCAGAATTCAGCATCAAAATCAGGTTTATTATCTCCAGCATGTGATGTGAAATTTGTTAACTTAGCAGCAGCAGTTCACTGCAATACATAATCTAACAGACAGTGAGAAAAAAATAATAATAAATAAAACAAAACATAATAAATAAACAAGTAAATCAATTACATGTATTGAATAGATTATTTTTAAAAATGTGCAAAAACGGGAATACTGTATATTAAAAACAGTGATGTAGTCTCCAAAGCTTCAATGTCCATTTAGAAATCGGATGGCAGAGGGGAAGAAGCTGTTCCTGAATCACTGAGTGTTTGCCTTCAGGCTTCTGTATCTCCTACCTGATGGTAACAGTGAGAAAAGGGCATGCCCTGGGTGCTGGAGGTCCTTAATAATGGACGCTGCTTTTCCGAGACACTGCTCCCTAAAGATGTCCTGGGTACTTTGTAGGCTAGTACCCAAGATGGAGTTGATTAGATTTACAACCTTCTGCAGCTTCTTTCGGTCCTGTGCAGTAGCCCCTCCATACCAGACAGTGATGCAGCTTGTCAGAATGCTCTCCACAGTGCAATTATAGAAGTTTTAGAAATTTATAGATAGTGTGCCTAGCCACACAGTCATGTGTATACAGAGAGTAGAACATTGGGCTAAGCACACACCCCTGAGGTACGCCAGTGTTGATTGTCAGCGAGGAGGATATGTTACATAGAAACATAGAAACATAGAAAATAGGTGCAGGAGTAGGCCATTCAGCCCTTCGAGCTTGCACCGCCATTTATTATGATCATGGCTGATCATCCAACTCAGAACCCCGTCCCAGCCTTCCCTCCATACCCCCCGATTCCCGTAGCCACAAGGGCCATATCTAACTCCCTCTTAAATATAGCCAATGAACTGGCCTCAACTGTTTCCTGTGGCAGAGAATTCCACAGATTCACCACTCTCTGTGTGAAGAAGTTTTTCCTAATCTCGGTCCTAAAAGGCTTCCCCTTTATCCTCAAACTGGGACCCCTTGTTCTGGACTTCCCCAACATCGGGAACAATCTTCTTGCATCTAGCCTGTCCAATCCCTTTAGGATTTTATATGTTTCAATCAGATCCCCCCTCATTCTTCTAAATTCCAACGAGTACAAGCCCAGTTCATCCAGTCTTTCTTCATATGAAAGTCCTGCCATCCCAGGAATCAATCTGGTGAACCTTCTTTGTACTCCCTCTATGGCAAGGATGTCTTTCCTCAGATTAGGGGACCAAAACTGCACACAATACTCCAGGTGTGGTCTCACCAAGGCCTTGTACAACTGCAGTAGTACCTCCCTGCTCCTGTACTCCTGTCACCAATCCACATAGATTGTGGTCTTCCAGTTAGGAAGTCAAGGAACCAATTACAGAGAGAGGTACAGAGGCCCAGCTTCTGCAACTTCTCAATCACAATTGTAGGATTGATGGTATTAAATGTTGAGCTATAGTCAATGAACAGCATCCTGTGTTGTCCAGGTGGTTTAAAGCTGTGTGAAGAGCCACGGAGATTGCGTCTGCCATTGACCTATTGTGACAAAAAGGTAAATTGCAGTGGTCCAGGTTCTTGCTGAGGCAGGAGTTCAGTTCAGTCATGACCAACCTCTCTGAGGACCCTCACCACCCAGGACATGCCCTCTTCTCATTACCACCATCAGAGAGGAGGTATAGGAGCCTGAAGACACACAGTCAAAGTTTCAGGAACAGCTTCTTCCCCTCCACCGTCAGATTTCTGAATGGACCATGAACCCACGAACACTTCTTCCTTATCTTGCTCTCTTTTTACACTACCTTTATACACTCCTTTTGTAACTTGTTGTAATTGTTATGTATTGCACTGTGGCACTGCTACAAGGCCATAAATTTTACAACATACTGTAAGTCAGAGATAAAAATCCCGATTTTGATGCTGAGACACTTTCTACTTTGACAGTTTAAATATTGTATCATTTCTTAATGCATGCATGACTAAATGACAATAAAAGAGGACTGCAAGTCTTCATAATCTAAAAGATTGTGTCTTCAGCATTCAAGTGTTGCAGATTCCTTGAGCCATGATCCCAAGAAAAACAGGAAGTGCTAATGACCAGGGAATTTCCAACATTAGCCCAGAATTCAAATAGCATAGCTTATTTCCGGGAAGACAATAATTCCCCACAATCCCAGTCACATGAAACATCGACTTTACTGGAAAATAAAGATTAATTTGCTTTTACAGACTGGTTCATTTGGAACGGAAGTTTGTATTGGAACATCATTCTGACCTCTGGAGCTCTTGCCCTGACTTTCCTTCCTCCTCCCCTGGTGCAGTAATTCACAGGCAAGCTCGGCACAGTGAAGATCCCACAAATCAGAACACAGTGATGACCATGGAAGCTGTCTTGGGCACCCTTGGCCAAGAGGTGGACATTGGCCAGGGGGAGGTGCATCACAGCGTGTTCTGCAGCTACGGAGAGTTGTGGACGCAGTCCGGCACATCACAGAAACAAGCCTCCCCTCGTAGACTTCAGGTTTCTGTACCTCCTGCCCAGTGGTAGTTGTGAGAAGATGGCATTCCTGGGTGGGGACTTGAGATGATAATAAAGGCTACAGACCCAGTGTGGGGAAATGGGTTAATATGGATGGTGAGCATAGAGATGATGGCCCAGAGGTAGCATCCTTTACTGAGGACCCTCGCCACCCAGGACTTGCCATCTTCTCACCAGTACTGTCAGAGAGGAGGTACAAGAACCTGAAAGCACACACTCAATGGTTCAGAAACAGCTTCTTCTGCTCATCCATAACGGCTCATGAAACATGAACACTACCTCACCATTTGCCCCTCCTTTTGCACTATTTTTCAAATCTGCAGCAATTTTGTCCCTTTGCGCTGTACTATTGCCACAAAGCAACTAATTTCCATGCAAAGGTCTCCCCTCATTGAGCGCGTGTACACAGAGCACCGTCACAGGAAAGCAGCATCCATCATCAGGGACCTCACCAGCCAGGCCAGGCTCTCTTCTCACTGCTGCCATCAGGCAGGAGGTACAGGAGCCTCAGGACCCACACCACCAGGTTCAGGAACAGTTATTACCCCTCGACCATCAGACAGGAGGTACAGGAGCCTCAGGACCCACACCACCAGGTTCAGGAACAGTTATTACCCCTCGACCATCAGACAGGAGGTACAGGAGCCTCAGGACCCACACCACCAGGGTCAGGAATAGTAATTACCCCTCAACCATCAGGATCCTGAACCGATCACTCACCTCAACACGTACAGATTCCACACATACAGATTCTGCAACTCAGTATATTTTTATTATTCGCACAGTTTGTCTTTTTTGTACATTGGTTATTTGTCAGTCTTTGTTATTTTTTAGTTTTTCATATATTCTGCTGTAATTATTTTCCTGTAAATGCCTGCAAGAAAATTAATCTCAAGATATGAATATGGTGACATCTATAAAATTTACTTTGAATTTTGAAGTCAGAGCTAATAACTCTGATCCCGATCATCATTCCTTCACTCAGCGGGTCAGTGGGTCCATATCCACGAAATCCTTCCCCACAGCACAGTGGGAGGTACCTTGGCCCGAAGGGCAGCCGCACTCCTCACCTTCCCCAGGGCGATGAGGGTAGGAAGCGAAAGCCACTAATGCCCGCACTGCTCTCGCTCTGTGACGGAGAGCTGCGAACAGCTCTGTGTCAATGGGAGCAATGGTTGCCTTGCGGTGAGCGCGGCATGATTACACTTCAGGGCGTCGGATATCAGAGTTCAGTCCTGAAGCTGCCTGTAAGAAGTTCATACATCCTTCCTGTCAGTGCTCCTCCGGGTGCTATGGTTTCCTTCAGGTCCTCCAAGTTTTCAGAGAAGAGAGAATACCAAAATCAGAGGACAAAGCCAAAGTAAAAATTTATTATCAAAGGGCTGTCACTGAGCCCATGTGAAATAACTAACACAAGGGGGCATAGTTTTAAGGTGCTTGAAAGTAGGTATAAGGGGAATGTCAGAGGGAGGCTTTTTCTTAAACACAGAGTAGTAGGTGCGTGGAATGGGCTGCCGGTGGCAGTGGTGGAAGTGGATACAATAGGGCCTTTTAAGAGCCCCTTAAATAGGTACACGGAGCTTAGAAAAACAGAGGGCTATGCACTAGGGAAATTCTAGGCAGTTTCTAGAGTAGGTGACATGGTCAGCACAACATTGTGGGCCGAAGGGCCTGTAATGTGCTGTAGATTACTATGTTCTGTGTTCTAAGTACATGTACATATATATTATCATATACTACCTTGAGATTCATTTTCTTACTGACATTTACAAAACACAACAAAAATATACAACTGTGTACATACATCTACTGATGCTTCTGGACACATCTTCAGTGATGTTCCTGCAATCATCGGGTGTTTCGGGTCTTTCAACATCATACAGCCTCCTCCAGGTGATCCAGCCGGGGCTGATCAGACCCCAGCTCGTGTCCAGATGGCTAGCTACTTATGACTCCATGGCTGCCCTCTTTTGAGCCACAGCCATCTTGAGGCCCTCTCTGCCGCATCGGTGGTACTGCGGATGGCTCTCCTCTTCCTCTCTCCCTCGATGCCCAAAATGCTGAAGGCTCTGGCTAAAGAACGGGCAGCGAATCCCCTACAACAAACCTCCACTGGGACAATGATTGTTGTCATGGCTTGCAGCTTCCTATCGACCCCCTCCCTTCACCGTTGCCTCCAGAATTTGGTTAACATCTTCATCAAACTGCTTCCACAGTGAAGTCATGTTAGCTGCAGGCCATTTGATCCGCCTCCTGTTAGACTTGATGTTAGAGAGATTAATTTGCAACACTTGGAGGTTCCGGGCACAATGGGGTGACTCCGGGCCCGGCCCCTCCTTGGTCTCACCAGGTTGGACACCTGCACGTTGCACTGCTCTTGCTCCCGCCAAACACTTCACCCTCGCTCGGTGGATCTTCAAGCCGTGATCGTTCTTGCAATTTTACCACATGCACACTGCTGGCTCAGAGTCGTTTGTTTGTTGTCTGGGTCTGATACCATTGTGTCCATCCAACTGGGGTGCTCATCCTCCTGCCCCCCTCTCAGGCACCCCTGGGGGCATCGAGGGAGAGAGGAAGAGGAGAGCCATCCGCAGTACCACTGATGTGGCAGAGAGGGCCTCAAGATGGCTGTGGCTCAAAAGAGAGGAGCCATGGAGTCATAAGTAGCTGGCCATCTGGACACAAGCTGGGGTCTGATCAGCCCCAGCTGATAAATACAATATAATACTGATAAATGTAAATACAATAGTATTTACAAAAAACTTTGCATAAACAAAGACTGGCCAATGTACAAAAGAAGACAAATTGTGTAAATAAACAAAAACGTACTGAGAACATGAGTTGTAAAGAGCCCTAGGGTTGTGAAATCGGTTCAGAGTTGAGGTGCACGAAGTGGTCCACACCGGTTAGGAGCCTGATGGTTGTAGGGTAATAACTGTTCCTGATCCTGGTGGTGTGGGACCTAAGGCTCATTGTGGTGAGTAAAGTTATCCACACCGGTTCAGGGGCCTGATGGTTGTAGGGTAATAACTGTTCCTGATCCTGGTGGTGTGGGACCTAAATAGACAGAGTTGATGAATGGGAGGCTGCTTTCTATGTTGGACAGAGCTGCGTTCACAAGCTATGGGCTATTAATATTCTCTGGAATGTTCTGCCTGACAGGGCAGTGGGTGTAGACTCAACAAAAAAGAAAATTGGAATATTTGTAAAAATGAAAGAAGATTGCAAGGCTGTGGAAAGGTAGCAAGAAATTCGCAAGGACCTAAGGACTGGAAGCCTTCATGTGGGCAACAGATCAAAGTTTACCAAGGTGCTTCCAAGAAAGGTGTTGAAGCTAGTGACATATTAACCAGCAGAAATACAACTGATAGTTTTAACATCTCCCTGTGAGATAAGGGGGTCAAAATTCATGGTATTATTGCAGTGGCAATATGTCTGGGGAAGATTGGATCACTCACCTCAACACTGAACTGATTCCACAACCTACAGATTCACTTTCAAGGACTCTACCACTTATGTTCTCAATGTTTATTGCTTATTAATTTATTATTATCATTTTCTATTTTTCCTTTTTTGTATTTGCACAGTTGGCTTATACACCTCTACCAGGTCATCTCCCATCTTCCGTCGCTCCAAGGAGAAAAGGCCAAGTTCACTCAACCCATTCTCATTAAGGTATGCCGTCCAATCCAGGCAACATCCTTGTAAATCTCCTCTGCACTTTCTCGGTAGTATCCACATCTTTCCTGTAGTGGGGTGACCAGAACTGAACACAGTACACCAAGTGGGGTATGACCAAGGTCTGACATAGCTGTAACATTACCTCACAGCTCTTGAACTCAATCCCAAGGTTGACGAATGCCAACACTATACACCTTCTTAACAATACAGCAGCTTTGAGTGTCCTATGGACATGGACCCCAAGATCTCACTGATCCTCCATACTGCCAAGAGCCTTACCATTAATGTTAAATTCTGTCTTCAAGTTTGACCTGCCGAAATGAACCACCTCACACTTATCTGGGTTGAACTCCATCTGTCACTTTTCAGCCCAATTCTGTATCCTATCAATGTCCCACTATAACCTTTGGCAACCCTCCAGACTATCTACAGCACCCCCAACCTTTGTGTCAACAGCAAACCTACTAACCCACCCTTCCACTTCTTCATCCAAGTCATTTATAAAAATCACAAAGTGTAGGGGTCCCAGGACAGATCCCTGTGGAATACCACTGGTCACTGACCTCCATGCAGAATATGACCTGTCTACAACCACCCTTTACTTCTGTGGGTAAGCCAATTCTGGATCCACAAAACAAGGTCTCCTTGGATCCCATACCTCATTACTTTCTGAATGAGCCTCGCACGGGGAACCTTATCAAATGCCTTACTGCAATCCATATACAAGGGGTGATTGATACCTTCGTGGCCTAAGGTTGAAGGAGATGAGTTATATGGCTTTCCTTACATGCACATGCAGTTCAACTCTTTGAGTGATAATGCAGAAAGTTCGAAGTTAATAACTCATTAGTTAATAACTCATTGGGGTAATTGATAAGTTCGTGGCCTACAGTAGAAGGAGACGAGGTATTAACTTCAAACTTTCTGTATAATCACTCAAAGCATTGAACTGCATGTGCATGTAACGAGAGCTGTATAACTGATCTCCTTCTGCCTTAGGCCACGAACTTATCAATCACCCCTGCTGTGGACACTTTCTGGAGGTCCACGATCCGTATGCTCCACGACCGCTGGACTAAGTGTGCAAATGTAGGAGGGGAATATGTTGAAAAATAAATGTGCTAGGTTTTCTAAAATTGACTCTTTCTACCTTAGGCCACGAACTTATTAATCACCCCTCGTACACTACATCCACTGCTCTATCTTCATCAATGTGTTTTGTTACATCTTCAAAGAATTCATGACCCGCCCTTGTCAAAGCCATGTTAACTGTCCCTAATCAGATGATATCTCTCCAAATGCTCATACATCCTGCCTCTCGGGATCTTCTCCAACAACTTGCCCAGTGGTTATAATGACTAATGGCTATAATTTCCTGGCTTATCTCTACTCCCTTTTTTGAACAAGAGAACAACATTTGCAACCTTCCAGTCCTCTGGTACTTCTCCTTTCCCTATTGATGATGCAAAGATCATCAACAGAGGCTCAGTGATCTCCTCCCTCACTTCCCAGAGTAGCCTGGGGTATATCTCATCTGGTCCCAGTGACTTATCCAACTTAATGCTTTTCAAAAGCCCCAGCATATCCTTTTTCTTAATGTCTATACACTCAATATAACCATATAACCATATAACCATTACAGCACAGAAACAGGCCATCTCGGCCCTTCAAGTCCGTGCCGAACTCTTACTCTCACCTAGTCCCACTGACCTGCACTCAGCCCATAACCCTCCATTCCTTTTCTGTCCATCTATCTATCCAATTTAACTTTAAACAACAACATCAAACCTGCCTCAACCACTCCTGCTGGAAACTCGTTCCACACAGCTACCACTCTCTGAGTAAAGAAGTTCCCCCTCATGTTACCCCTGAACCTTTGCTCCTTAACTCTCAACTCATGTCCTCTTGTTTGAATCTCCCCCACTCTCAATGGAAAAAGCCTATCCATGTCAACTCTATCTATCCCCCTCATAATTTTAAATACCTCTATCAAGTCCCCCTCAACCTTCTACGTTCCAGAGAATAAAGACCCAACTTGTTCAACCTTTCTCTGTAACTCAGGTGATGAAACCGAGGTAACATTCTAGTAAATCTTCTCTGTACTCTCTCTATTTTGTTGACATCTTTCCTATAATTCGGTGACCAAAACTGTACACAATACTCCAAATTTGGCCTCACCAATGCCTTGTACAATTTCAACATTACATCCCAACTCCTATACTCAATTGTCTGATTTATGAAGGCCCGCATACCAAAAGCTTTCTTCACCATCATATCCACATGAGATTCCACCTTCAGGGAACTATGCACCATTATTCCTAGATCCCTCTGTTCTACTGCATTCTTCAATGCCCTACCATTTACCATGTATGTCCTATTTTGATTAGTCCTACCAAAACGTAGCACCTCACATTTATCAGCATTAAACTCCATCTGCCATCTTTCAGCCCACTCTTCTAACTGGCCTAAATCTCTCTGCAAGCTTTGAAAACCTCCCTCATCATCCATAACTCCACCTATCTTAGTGTCATCTGATTACTTACTCATCCAATTTACCACCCCATCATCCAGATCATTAATGTATATGATAAACAACATTGGCCCAGTACAGATCCCTGAGGCACACCACTAGTCACCGGCCTCCAATCTGACAAATAGTTATCCACCACCACTCTCTGGCGTCCCCCATCCAGCCACTGCTGAATCCATTCTACTACTTCAATATTAATACCTAACGACTGAACTTTCCGAACCAACCTTCCATGTGGGACCTTGTCAAAGGCCTTACTGAAGTCCATAAGCATTTCAGTCTGCTGTAAGTCATCCCCACAATTGCCAAGTTCCTTTTCCCTGGTGAATACTGAAGCAAAGTATTCATTAAGTACCTCTGCTACCTCCTCCGACTCCACACACATGTTTCCACTATCACACCTGATTTGTCCTTTTCTCTCATGTCTTATCTTCGTGCTCTTCACATAATTGTAGATTGCCTTGGGGTTTCCTTAGTCCCGTTCACAAAGGCCTTCTCATGACCTCTTCCAGCTCTCCTAATTTCATTCTTAAGCTCCCTCCTGGCACCCTTATAATTTTCTAGAACTCTATCGGTACCTAGTTTCTTGAACCTTTTGTAAACTTTCCTTCTTAACTAGATTTTCTACATCCTTTGTACACCATGGTTCTTTTACCCTACCACCCTTCCCCTGGCTCAATGGAACATACCCATGCAGAATGCCAATCAAATGTTCCTTGAACTTTTGCTACATTTCTGCTGTGAATTTCCCTGAGAACATCTGCTCCCAATTTACGTTCCCAAGTTCCTGATTAGTAGCATCATATTTCCCCCGCCCTAATTAAATGTTTTCCCAAATTGTCTGCTCCTATCCCTCTCCAATGCTATGGTAAAGGAGATGGAGTTGTGATCATTACCTCCAAAATGCTCTCCCACTGAGAAATCTAACACCTGACCAGGTTCATTTCCCACTACCAGATCAAGTACAGCCTTTCCTCTAGTTGGCTTATCTACATATTGCGTCAGGAAACCTTCCTGAACACACCTAACAAACTCAATCCCATCTAAACCCCTTGTGCTAAGGAGATGCCAATCGATATTAGGAAAGTTAAAATTTCCCATCACATCCATCCTGTTATTATTGCAATGTTCCAGAATCTGCCTCCCTATCTGCTCCTCAATGTCTCTATTACTATTGGGAGGGGGGTTATAAAAACACCCAGTAGAGTTATTGCCCCCTTCTTGTTTCTGACTTCCACCCACACTGACTCAGCAGATAACCCACAATTTCCTGCCTGATTAGCAATGCTCCATCCCCACCTCTTTTGCCTCCCTCCCTGTCCTTTTTGAAAAATCTAAAGCTTGGCACACTCAGCAGCCATTTCTGCTCCTGAGACACCCAAGTCTCTGTAATGGCCACAATGTCATAGTTCCACATATTGAACCACGCTCTAAATTCATCTGCCTTGTTTATGACACTCCTTGCATTAAAATAGACACATCAGGATGAGGCTCACTCTTCCTTCAGTTAGTCCTGACGAAGGGTCTCGGCCTGAAACGTCGACTGCACCTCTTCCTACAGATGCTGCCTGGCCTGCTGCGTTCACCAGCAACTTTGATGTGTGTTACATCAGGATGAGTGCATCTTTGCTCTATCATCTGCCTATCCTTCCTCACAAACTCCCTATTGTCACGAACCCCGTGACAGGTTGAAAGGGACCAGCAGAGATGGAACACACCTGGAGTCTGGTTTAGTTTAAATTAAGACTATATTTATTACTACTACAAATTAATATCATTAAACCTGATAATACGATACAGGTTATAAATGATTATATATGCATACATACATATATATATATATATATATATATATATCCGTAAATGTGTATGTGGATACAAAAATAACTAATAGTCCAGGAGGTTGTTATCATTCTTATGGTGTCAGGTAAGTTTAAGCAGTTCAGTTCACCTTGTGTTGCATCGAGTTGAATTGATGGAGAGAGAGAGGGTTAATTGAGTTGATGTTCAAGTTGGCAGCTTTAGCTGTTCTTGCTTCCAAAGTCTTCAGAGTCACTTGATGTGACCCCCACACAGACACAGATGGACAGACCCCCTTCTAGGGAACGGTCTACTAACCAACGGCACGGGTTCACCACTTGCAGACTCCCACAGGCAAGCTCTTACCCGCACTGGTAATCACGGGTCAAAATTAATCGGTCCATGGCCTCCACCCTCGGGGTGGTCTTAAACTCCACCAGTGGTTTCTCGGGTAGCTTCCGCAGTTCTCCCGTGTCGTGTCTCCTCTCCTTATCAGACAAAAGGATCAACTTTTATAATCCATCCGAAATTCCAACTGTCCATTAGCTCAACCGCTCTGAGCTGTTACCATGGTCACTTCCCAGCCTGTGTCTCAGCTGGCGCCGTACTCTCACTCTCTCAAGGTCACAATTAAAAGTGTTATCAAAACAAAGTCAGAGTCCCCTCTCTCTCTCTCTTTTAATTTCCTCCTTGTTCATTAGACTGCTGAATTTTCTAGCAGTTTCTCACCTGCGTGACACCTTCCCCCTTTTGGGAAAATTTTGATCTTCGAGCAAACTTTTGCTCATTCACAGATTCTACTTCACAAAGTGTACATTACGCACTTACACAGTTCATCAGCATTTTTAACAGCGGGATAGGCAATCCGCAATGACATTGTCCGTACCCCTTCAGTGTCTTATCTGGATATCAAACTGCTGTAAACACAGGCTCCAGTTTAATAAAGGCTGATTTCAATCTTTAATCTTATCTAAAAACACCAAAGGGTTGTGGTCAGTATACACCACTAACGGCTTTTGTGCAGTACTGATGTAAACCTCGAAACGTTGTAATGCAAAAATGAGGGTCAGCAATTCCTTTTCTATTGTCAAGTAATTTTTCTGGTGCACATTAAACTTTTTGGAAAAGTAGGCCACTGGATGTTCAATACCATCATCTCTTCTCTGTAATAGCACCGCCCCTGCAGCTTCATTGCTAACGTCCACCACTAGGGAGAACGGCTTAGTGAAGTCTGGTGCCTTTAGCACTGGATGGTGACACAGGATACCCTTTAACTGTTCGAACGGCTCTTGACAACGCTCATCCCACACAAATTGTTCACTTTTTCCCAACAGTTTTGTCAGTGGAAGGGTAATATCTGCAAAGTTCTTGCAAAATTTTCGATTATACCCCACCATACCTAAAAACCTTCTCAAGGCTCTCTTACCCGTTGGAATGGGTACATCAGCGATGGCCTGAACTTTCCCTTTCACAGGAGCCAGTTGACCCTGGCCCACTACGTAACCAAGATACGTGACCCTGCCGTGACCAGACTCACTCTTGGCAAGGTCCACTGTCAGATTAGCTTTAGAGAGCTGATCAAATAATTTCTCTACTGTTACAAAGTGTTCCTCCCACGTGTCATTCCACACTACTAAATCGTCAATGTATGCCCCAGTATTCTTCAAGCCTTGAATCACAGAGTTTATCACACGTTGGAATGTCCCAGGGGCATTTTTCAACCTGAAAGGCATGGCATTATACTCGTATAACCCCGAGGGGGTGACAAATGCCGATATCTCTCGAGCCCTATCGGTTAAGGGAAGGCACCAGTACCCTTTTAGCAGGTCAATTTTTGTTGGGTACTTAGCCTTTCCCACCCTATCGATGCAGTCATCTATTCTGGGAATAGGGTAAGCATCTGTTTTGGTTATTGCATTGACCTTTCTATAATCTGTGCAAAATCTCATTGTACCATTGGGCTTGGGAACTATCATGCACGGGGAAGCCCACGCAGAGGTGAATGGCCTGATAATACCATTGGCCAACATATATTCGATTTCTTGTTCCACTACTTTACTACGTTCTAAATTCATCCTGTAAGGGTGCTGTTTCACTTGGTCAGCCTGCTCCACAATGACATCATGGGTAGCTATACTACACTGCCTCGGTGTATCTGGGAATAGATCAGAATGTTTACCAATTAGCTCCTTTATCTGTTGCTGCTGCTTCGGTTCCAGATGGTTAATTTTACTGTCTATGTTCTCTGAAACACTAGCATTCTTGATTCGAGCTGAAACCAGACACTGCTCATTACACTCCCCCGTTATCTCTGGGCTAGTCTTTGCAGCTGGGTCTTGTTTGGTCGTGACCCCAACTGATATGGATTTAGAATCAAAATAAGGTTTGATTAGGTTCATATGCACTAATTGAGTGACCTTCCTTCTACCAGGTGTCCTGATAACATAGTTCAGCTCATCAGTTTTCCTCATTATTTCGTAAGGTCCACTAAATTGAGCCTGAAGAAGGTTATTCTCCAAGGGAAACAAAACCAAGACCTTATCTCCAACCTCATAGCTTCGCTCCCTCGCCTGCCTGTCATACCAGCGCTTCATATCAGCCTGGGAGTCTTGGAGATTTTGTTTCGCAAGGTCACAAGTCCTGCTCAGCCTGTCTCGAAACTCTAAGACATAATCCAATGCACCAATTCGCACTTCCTTATCAGACCATTGGTCTTTCAGTAAGGTCAAAGGTCCTAGAGGCCTACGACCGAACACGAGCTCAGTCGGAATGAACCCCAACAATTCCTGGATCGAACCTCTTATTGCAAATAGGAGTAAAGGTATACTCTCATCCCAATGTTTTTTGTTTTCCATACAGCACGTTTTAATCATGGTTTTGAGGGTAGAGTGAAACCTCTCTATCGCTCCCTGGGATTGGGGATGGTATGCCGTGGACAAAATTTGTTTCACTCCCAGTTCCGTAACTATCTGTTGAAATACACCTGATGTAAAATTACTGCCCTGATCCAATTGTATCTTCGTGGGCAGACCCACTAACGTGAAGAACTTAATAAGTGCCTTCACCACTGTTTTAGCCTTTAGGTTCCTGAGGGGTATTGGTTCTGGGAACCTAGAGGCAGCGCACGTGATGGTTAACAAGTATTGGTGGCCACCTGCAGTCTTTGGCAGTGGGCCAACACAATCCACAGTGACCCTGGAGAAAGGTTCACCGAAAGCTGGTATGGGGCGAAGTGGCGCTTTTGGGATAGTCTGATTCGGTTTCCCTACCACTTGACATGTGTGACAAGTTTTACAAAAAACCGCTACATCCTTTCTTATACCCAGCCAATGAAACTCTTTCATAATCTTGTGCCCTGTCTTCCTAACTCCAAGATGTCCCCCTAAAGGCATTGCATGAGCCATCTTTAAAATTTCTGTACAGTAACCCTTCGGAACCACCACCTGGTGCACCACGGCCCAATCCTCATCAGCAGGTACTGTCGGTGGTCTCCACTTCCTCATTAATACCCCGTCCTTCAGATAGTAACCCATTGACTCCCTCTGAATTTCATCCTCAGAAAGATCTGTCTCTTTTAAAACTGCAATCTCAAGATCTCTCTCCTGCTCTTCCACAAGCTTCCGCCTGGACAATGACAAACCCCTCTTATCCGCCTCACTACCCGGGTCCTGGTCGAACACAGACGGTAGAAAAGTTTCAGATAAGTCGGTAGGATCCGTACCCCTGTCTTTGCTATCGCGGGTACCTGACCCCTCCCGTCCAGATCACTTCACTTCTGTAGCCTTCCTTGTCATACTTCTTGTGACCGCGCATGCGGGATAAAGTTCACTGTCTGCGCTCGTCGCACTAACAGCAGGCCGGCTTGTTAGCTGTAACCCTGGGTATACATCTTTTCCTGCCAGGTCATTTCCCAACAAGACGTCCACGTTAGCTATTGGTAATTTAGGTCGTATCCCATCTCAATTGGTCCAGACACTAAGTCACATTTCAAAATTATTTTGTGCAAAGGCACGACCTCTGTTCCCTTGCCAATACCTTCCAGAATATTCACTTGGTTTGTTTTTGTCTCGTCACCAAATTCTAAGATATCACTTAATATCAGTGACTGAAAGGCTCCAGTATCGCGCCAGATTCTCACTGGAACTAGGGGTGACCCTTCCTTCATAGACACAAAACCCTTGATAATAAACCACCCAATCCCTTCCTGAACTCGGCCAGACCCCACCTTCCTTCGTGTGGTCTCAGCCGCCGGCGCTCACGTGTCGGGGGTTTTCTCCTTCTCCTTTCCCATTTCTTTCTTCCGAATAAGACAGTTAGACACCACATGGCCAGGGTTTCTGCAGTAGTAACAGGTAAAACTGGAAAACTTATTTTTGGTCAGTTTCCCCTCCTCTTTACCTCTGTCACTCGCCCTGCCTTGTTTTCTGTTTTACTCAGCGGATTATCCCGGTAACTCTTCTGATAACCCTTGCTCGGGGAAAACTTAACCTTGTGAATCAAGGCAAACTCATCTGCTAACCTAGTGGCCACGGAAAGAGTCTCAACCTCTCTCTCTTCTACGTATGTCCGTATCTCACTCGGGACACACCCTTTAAATCCCTCGATCAGCATCAGCTGTCTCACTTTGTGGTAGTTCTCATCTACCTCTTTCGAGGCACACCACCGATCAAAGTACCTCTCCTTTTCACAGGCAAACTCTATATATGTCTGGTTCCCAGACTTCCTCAAACACTGAAACTTATGTCAGTATGCTTCTAGCACCCATTCATAGACCTTAAGCACAGCCTCCTTCACAATATCATAATTAGTCGACTCGGTCACAGATAAGGCAGAATATGCTTGCTGTGCCTTCCCTTTTAACACACTTTGCAGCAATACTGCCCAGTCCTCCCTCGGCTACTTCCTGTTCTGAGCCACTTTCTCAAAATGTAGGAAGTACCTATCAATGTTTCCTTCAGCATACGGAGGTACCAACTTAATTTCCTGACTGACATTAATTGATACACCCCTCTCGCCACCACGGCCTGACACTTGGCTCTCTTGATGCCGCATATCCCTCTCAAACTCCCTCTGTTTTTCTGCCTCTTTGACCTCGAGATGTTTCAGCTGCAGCTCATGCTGTCTTTTCCTATCCTCAGCCTCCAGCCTGCACTGCTCCACCTGAAGCTAAATCTCAGCCTCAATAAGTTTACCTCCAGCGAGCATTTTCAATACATCCTCAGTAAATTATTTCGTCGAATCATAATATTCAACTATTTTTCTTTGAATTTCTATCTTAGTCATACCCTTCTTTACCTCAATTCTCAATTCTTTAGCAATGTCCCGCACATTCCTTTTAGCTCTCTGCAAAACCACAGGGTTTGGCTTTGCCAGAAGTTTTGCAACATTCATTTCTGCTGTTTTCCCACATAACGATTAATTACAAGGGATTTCCCCAATCAAGACAAGTCCCCACACAATTTCAAAAATTGACTCCAACCAAATTTGTTCTGATCCCGAACGCAGGCCCCAATTTTGTCACGAACCCCGTGACGGGTTGAAAAGGACCAGCAGAAATGGAACACACCTGGAGTCTGGTTCACTATAAATTAAGACTATACTTATTATTTCTACAAATTAATATCATTAAACCGGATAATACGATACAGGTTATAAACCATTATAAATAAAGGCATCCGTTAGTCTTTCGAGACCATGGATCTGCACCTGGAAAGTCTTCACTCTCCAGGGTGCAGGCCTGGACAAGGTTGTGTGGAAGACCAGCAGTTGCCCATGCTGCAAGTCTCCCCTCTCCATGACACCAATGTTGTCCTAGGGAAGGGCATTAGGATCCATACAGCTTGGCACCAGTGTCGTCGCAGAGCACTGTGTGATTAAGTGCCTTGCTCAAGGATACAACATGTTGCCTTTGCTGGGGCTCGAACTCACGTCCTTCAGGTCGCTAGTCCAATGCCTTAACCACTTGGCCACTTGCCTATATATATATATATCCGTAAATGTGTATGTGGATACAAAAATAACTAATAGTCCAGGAGGTAGTTATCAGTCTTACGGTGTCAGGTAAGTTTAAGTAGTTCAGTTCACTTTGTGTTGCATCGAGTTGAATTGATGGAGAGAGAGAGGGTTAATTGAGTTGATGTTCAACTTGGCATCTTTAGCTGTTCTTGCTTCCGAAGTCTTCAGAGTCACTTGGTGTGACCCTCACACAGGCACAGATGGACAGACCCCCTTCTAGGGAACGGTCTACTAACCCATGGCACAGGTTCACCACTCGCAGACCCCCACAGGCAAGCTCTTACCCGCACTGGTAATCACGGGTCAAAATTAATCGGTCCATGGCCTCCACCCTCGGGGTGGTCTTAAACTCCACCAGTGGTTTCTCGGGTAGCTTCCACAGTTCTCCCGTGTCGTGTCTCCTCTCCTTATCAGACAAAAGGATCAACTTTTATAATCCATCCGAAATTCCAACTGTCCATTAGCTCAACCACTCTGAGCTGTTACCATGGTCACTTCCCAGCCTGTGTCTCAGCTGGCGCCGTACTCTCACTCTCTCTAGGTCACAATTAAAAGTGTTATCAAAACAAAGTCAGAGCCTTCTCTCTTTTAATTGCCTCCTTGTTCATTAGACTGCTGAATTTTCTAGCAGTTTCTCACCTGCGTGACACTACAAGCTGTCTCTACTTATGCGCCAACCAACCCACCCTCTGTTTCTTCACTTCAGTTCCCACCCCCCTGCAAATCTAGTTTAAGCTCTCCCCAATAGCATTAGCAAACCTCCCCTCCAGGATATTGGTCCCACTCAGATTCAAGTGCAACCCGTCCTTTTTGTACTGGTCACACCTGCCCCAGGAGCGGTCCCAATGATCCAGAAATCCGAGTCCCTGCCCCCTGCTCCAATCCTTCAGCCACGCATTTATCCTCCACCTCATTCTGTTCCTATATTCACTGTCGCCTGGCACAGGCAACAAACTCGAGATTACTACCTTTGAGATCCTGCTTCTCAGCTTCCTTCCTAACTCCCCGTATTCTTCTTTCAGGACCTCCGCCCTTTTTTCTACCTATGTTGTTGGTACCAATATGAACCACGATCCCTGGCTGCTCACCCTGCCAGTTCAGGATATTGTGGACATGTTCAGAAACATCACGAACCCTGGCACCTGGGAGGCAAACCGCCATCCGTGTTTCTTTTTCACATCCACAGAATCGCCTGTCTGTCCCCCGAATTATAGAGTCCCCTATTACCACTGCCCTCCTCTTCCGTTCCCTACCCTTCTGAGCCACAGGGCCAGGCTCAGCGCCAGAGTCACCGCTGTTCGGACACAACCCAAGTGCGGAGTGAGAGACGCTGAAGCAGGTCAATAGTTCAAAGACTCTAATTCCAGAAAAGGGAAAATAAACAATAAATGCTAGGCCAAAAAGGGCCATAACTAAAACTCTCAAAAGGGAAACGAAGTCTACACTCTGGCTGAAAAGAATATCTCCTTCAATATTTTTATTAGTTTCTACATTTAAGAATACACAGTACAAGAAGATATGTATTATAAATAAAAAAAAAGATAAAATAATACCAAATACATTATATGAGAATCATACTTGCGATCACATTACCCTATATTCATGTAAATTAAATTAAATCGTAATATTGAAATGTAATAATTTTATTATACAGTAAAAAAATCTAAACCCACTACCAAGATCAAAGCTGTTTGGTAAAGAAAGAAAAAAGGGAAAAAAAATCCTTATCCTAAAGTGAAATATGTTATTAGCCACCATCTGTGTTTTAACAGCAAGTCAAATTTTTGAAAATAGTTCAAAAAAGGTCCCCACAATGTTTGAAGGTCTTGGCAAAAGAACATCTAAATATTAAACAAATACTGCTAGTCTTCAGAGTCAGTTGTTTTTGAAAGTCCAATGTCTCAGCGAAAGCTGAATCTTGTTTGGCTATGCTCTGTCCAAGTCTCGACAAGCACTGCGACGATAAGAATGTAGTTAAATACCATCACGATTAAATAATAATTACCTGACACGTGCCAATTCACATGTGTAATTGCCATATCTACAGCGCTGCGGAATCTGTGGTTGTGAAAGACAGAGGCACGGCCACGATTGCTTCCCCCAGGTAGGTTCCCCCCTACCCAACAGCACTCAAAATGGAATACTTATTGTTAAGGGGGATGGATAGCCACAAAGGTGCTCTCCACTACCTGGAGAGCTCTCCCTTCCCTCTCCTGACCCACTTCTCTGTCTCCTGTTGCCCCGGTGTGACTACCTGCCTGTCGCTCCTATCGATCACCTCCCCGATCTCCCTAGCAAGCTGAAGGTCATCAAACTGCAGCTCCAGCTCCCTAGCTCAGTCTCTAAGGAGCTACAGCTCGATGTACCTGGCACAGGTGTGCAGGTGTGGCCATCTGGGAGGCTGGAAGTCTCCTGGATATCCCCCATCTGACACCCAGAGCAGGAAACTGGTCTTGCAGTCATACCCACTATTCTTAAATTAGAGGAAAAAAAGAGAAATAAAAGAAACTTACCTCCTTACCTCTTCAGGGCCTGTCCTCAGTGAAGCCCCGATGAACCAAAGTGCTACTACTCTGACTCACACTACTCCGATGACCGCTCCTCCAGGCAGTGTCTCCCTTTTATCCCCCAACCTTCTCAGCGGCCTGGCGCGATGATGGGCTACTGCATCCGCGCACCTCTCCCAATCAAATCTCCTGCTGAAAGATACCCCTCACTTTTTAAATCTTCTCAGCGGCCTCACGCGGAGATGAGCTGTTGTGTCTCCCAATTGAAACACCCACTGAAAGAACCTCCTCGTTTTTTACATCTCCTCAGCGGCCTGGCGCAATGACAAGCTACTGCATCTACGTACTTCTCCCAATCGACATTTATGTACTTTGATTTAAAAAAAGTTAACTTTGAACTTTGAGATGTGCTTTTTGGACAGGAGAAGGCTTCTAAGGAAGGAGGCTGTGAGAGAAGCATAATGGGGTGGGGGGAGGGGGATGGACTGACCTGGGTAATGAAGAATTCTTGTGGTGCGGTGTAGGTGGGGTTAAAGATGAGATTTGCTGTGGAAGGAAATAGTGGGAGATTTCTTATAGAGAGAGAATGAATTTGATTTATTATCACTAAACTATAGAATGCAAAACAAATACTGGAGGAACAGGTGTACGGTGGAGAGCATTCTAACTGGTTGTGTCACCGTCTGGTATGGAGGGGGCACTGCACGGGATCAGAAAAAGCTGCAGGAAGCTGCAAACTCACCAGTTCCATCATGGGCACTGGTCTCCCTGGCATCGGGGATGTCTCAAAAAGGCAGCATCAAACATTCTGGACCCTCATCAGCCAGGACGTGCCCTCTTCTGATAGCTGAAGACACACACTCAACGATTCAGGGACTTACCCCGTCGCCATCAATTTCAGAATGGTCCATGAACCCATGAACACTACCTCGTGCTCTCGTTTTGCACTACTTACTGTATTTAATTAAATTTTTATGTATATATCTTATTGTAATTTATAATTTTTATTATATACTGCAATATACTGATGCCACAAAACAACAAATTTCATGACATACACCAGTGATGTTAAGGCTGATACTGATGAAGGGTCTCTGCCCTTCTCTGCCCAAAATGTTAACTCTTTATTCCTCTCCAAAGATGCTGCCTGATCTGCTGAGTTCCTCCAGCATTTTGTGGGTGTTACTCTGGATACCCAGGATCTGCAGAACATACAATGTGAAGTTTGTTATCTTATGGTAACAGTATAAAAACCACTTAAATTAGAAAATCAATAAAAAAGGACGAGTGAGGTAGTGTTCATGGGTTCAGTGTCCATTCAGCAATCTGATGGTGGAATGGTGGAGGGGAAGAAACTGTCCCTGAATCCACGAGTGTGTGCCTTCAGCCTCCTGTATCTCCCCTCTGATGGTGGCGATGAGACGAGGGCACGTCCTGGGTGGTGAGGATCCTAATGTAATGTACAGTGGAGAGTGTTCTAGCTGGTTGTACCACCATCTGCACTGGATCGGGAAAAGCTGCAGAATGCTGCAAACTCAGCCAGCTCCATCGTGGGCACTGGCCTCCCCGACACTGAGGCCACCTTCAAACAGATCCCCATCACCCAGGACAGGCCCTCTTCGAACTTCCCGACGTATGCCCATGATGGAGTTTACAACCCTGTGCAGCCTCCCGTAATGGAGCCTGCACGCTGGACAGTGATGCAGACAGTCCGAATGCTCTGCACAGCACGTCTGCAGAAATTAGCACGCTGGGGTCTCAGTGTGGCTGGGGCACTAGGCACAGGTCTGGTTCTGTGTGCCTGGGCTGAGGTGCGAAGGAGTTCTCTCCGGCAGAGTTTGGCTTGGGCTTTCAACGTAGGCTGGGCTCGTTGTGGGCAGGGCGTGCGGTGGGAGGGGCTTTTGTAACTGAGTCATTTTGCATCTGAATCCAATGGGGGGGGGAACATGTGGTGGGAAGAGGTAAGTTCTGGATGGGACGTGTAGTATGGATCTTCTTCAGGCCGGGGGTTTAGTCTGCGTTCAGAATGAGAGTCAGAATCAGGTTTATTATCACCGGCATGTGACGTGGAATTTGTTAACAGCAGCGGTTCAATGCAATACATAATCTAGCAGAGAAATAATAATAATAAATAAAATAAAACATAATAAATAAACAAGTAAATCAATTATGTATATTGAATAGATTTTTTAAAATATGCAAGAACAAAAATACTGTATATTTAAAAAAGTGAGGTAGTGTCCAAAGCTTCAATGTCCATTTAGGAATTGGATGGTAGAGGGGAAGAAGCTGTTCCTGAATCACTGAGTGTGCGCCTTCAGGCTTCTGTATCTCCTACCTGATGGTAACAGTGAGAAAAGGGCATGCCCTGGGTGATGGGGGTCCTTAATAATGAGACACCGCTCACTAAGGATGCCCTGGGTACTTTGTAGGCGAGTACCCAAGATGGAGCTGACTAGATTTACAACCTTCTGCAGCTTTCAGTCCTGTGCAGTAGCCCCTCCATACCAGACAGTGATGCAGCCTGTCAGAATGCTCTCCACAGTACAACTATAGAAGTTTTTGAGTGTATTTGTCGACATGCCAAATCTCTTCAAACTCTTAATTAAATATAGCCTCTGTCTTGCCTTCTTTATAACTACATCAAAATGTTGGGATCAGGTTAGATCCTCAGAGATCTTGACATTCTGGAGCTTGAAGCTGCTCACTCCCTCCACTTCTGCTCCCTCTATGAGGATTGGTATGTGTTCCCTCATCTCACCCTTCCTGAAGTCCACATATCAGCTCTTTTGTCTTACTGATGTTGAGTGCCAGGTTGTTGCTGCGGCACCACTCCACTAGTTGGCATCGTGGGCATGGCATAACAAGACCGTTCTGTGGGTGTGGCTCATTGTCGGCGGGGCTTGTTGTGGGGAGGGCTGATGAGGGCCACTTGCAGGCTACTTATTGTGGGTGGGGCTTCCTACCGCGAATGTCTCTCCACACTAAGTGAAACGATGGAGTGAGGTGACAGAGTACAGAGACTTAAAAATTCAGTGCAAGAAGATTGGCTAGTTTTTCTGAGAGCCAGCGTAGTCCTGATGGGCTCTATTCCTGTAGTGTACCAATTAATGAAGGTCTCATTCTTAGACAAAGTCAAAATCGAGCACAAGTCCATCTGTGCACAATTACACACATTCATTCACAAATACACACACACACACACACACACACACACACACACACACAGATGCATACACACACACAAACACACACGCACACACACACACACACACACACACACACACACACACACACACACACACACATTGACCACCTTACAGACAGCGGTGTGAACTGAACCCCAGTGCTGCCCTTGTCACCAATCACCTCCCCTGCCCATGGAGGCACACTGGGACATCCTGAGGAGGATGGGACAGGTGCCACAGAAATGCAAGTCCTTCTCTTCCTGTCTCTCCGGCATCAGCCCTGCTGTTATCGATATCACTAACTGGATAATTGGCAGAAGGCTGGGCAGGCACTGTTCTCCAGACTGAGAAGCACCACGTCTAATATTACAAGCACATCGCGTCTCTACCGTATAGGCACATTACTTACAGCCCTCACAGTACCACACAGATCACAGTGTGATCATTTGTCACTTGATAGCTTTAGATCTTTTGGTGAGATAACTCAGGTCAGTCAGCGAAAGTTCTTTATCCCCAAGACAAGTGAAAATTCAAACACACCTGCCTCTAGAACTTTGAAGTCTTATTTACTTACCCATACTTAGTGAGTCCATTAGCAACACATTTTTGCACTGCAGATGTTGTTACCTGACAGGACGTATCAACACTGACAGAACCTTTTTCTTTCCAGCCCATTGGTCAAGAACAATGACAATTCAAAGCTGCCTGAGTTAATTAACAGTCCCGCCAGTTCAAAGGGGCGTGCATCTGTGTGTGTGTTTACTGGACTGTACTTCCATAACCACGTGGCGAGTGGATATAAATGTGGGCCGAATAGCCTACTTCTGCTTCTAATCTTATGGAGACTCGTCTTACAACAGCAGAGTTACTTGTGTGATTTTTAATCCATTCATTTAAAGCGGAGTTTGATAAGTTCTTGGTTAGTTATAGAGAGAAGGCAGAAGAATAGGGTTGAGAGAAATAATAAATCAGCCATGCCAGATCAGACTTGATAGGCCAAATGGCCTAATTCTGATCCTATGCCTTATGGTCCTATAACCCCTTCCTTCTAAACTTAGGATGCAGATCACCAGGTTCTGAAATTTAACCCTCTCCTGTTGCATAACGCCTGCAGGTCAGAGGCGATGATTTAAAACGAGAGCTTCAGCAGCGGCAATTGAGCTCACAACTAAATAAAAGCACTGAAGGGATAAGCCGAGCGGCCATTGACGGGGGTAGGCCAGTGGCGGGAGTAGATGTGACAGGCTTTGCCTCATTCAGGCTTCGGCGAAAGCGGGCTTCGACGAGGTAAGTGAGTAAGTGGACTTTGTTGTTTTTGGGTTTTTTCCTTGCATTTTTTTTGAACAATAGTGAACATGTCGATAGGGTTAGTATTTTCCTCTGGGTGTCAGATGTGGGAATCCTGGGAATCTTCCAGTCTCCCAGATGGCCACATCTGCACCAGGCGCACCAAGATGCAGCTCCTGAGAATCCGTGTTAGGGATCTGGAGCTGCAGAGCGATGACCCACAGCTTATTAGGGAGAGTGAACAGGAGGTAGAGAAGAGCTACAGGGAGTCAGTCACCCTGGGGCTGCAGGAGTTGGATAAGTGGGTGACTGTCAGGGAAGGGAAGAGCTCAGATAGTAGAGAGCACCCCTGTGGCCATCCCCCTCAGTAATCATTATCTCGTTTTGGATGTGGTTGGCGGGGATGACCTGACAGAGGACGGCCACGGCGATCGGGTCTCTGGCACTGAGCCTGGTTCCATGGTGCGGAAAGGAAAGAGGAAGATGAGGAATGCGGTAGTCATAGTCAGGGAACAGACAGGAGGTTCTGTCAGCCTGATAGAGATACCTGCATGGTGTGTGGCCTCTCAGGTGCGAGGATACGGGATGTCTTGGATCAGGTACAGAGTATTCTGAAGGGAGAGGGTGACCAGCCAGAAGTCTTAGTACCAATGACATAGGTAGAAAAAGGGAGGCGGCCCTGAAGAGAGAATTCAGAGAGTTAGATAGGAAGCTGAAAACCAGGACCTCAAGGGTAGTAATCTCAGGAGTGCTGCCTGTACCACGTGCTAACGAGCACAAGAATAGCAAGATCAGGCATATTAATGCGTGGCTGAGAGACTGGTGTAGGGGGCAGGGCTTCGGGTTCCTGGATCATTGGGGCCCGTTCTGGGGGAGGTACGACCTGTACAAAAGGGATGGGTTACACCTGAACCCAAAGCAGTCCAATATCCGAGCGGGCACATTTAATAGAGCTGTTAGGGAGGGTTTAAACTAATTTGACAAGGGGATGGGAACCAGAGTGACAGAGCTGAGGAAGGGGAAAAGAGAAATAAATCAAAGACAGCATGCAACAGAGATTATAGAAAGAACAGGCAGGAGATGAGGCTTAATCACAGCCAGTGGGGTGAGTTACAGGGCAATAGAGGCGTGGTGTAGATAAAACAGAAAGCAACAAATACTGGACTGAAAGTGTTGTATTTGAATACATGCAGCATAAGGAATAAAATGGACGATCTTGAAATTCAGCTACAGATTGGCAAGTATGATGTTGTAGCCATCTCTGAAACCTGGCTAAAGGATGGCTGCCATTGGGAGCTGAAAGTCCAAGGATATACGGTGTATCAGAAAGATAGGTTAGTAGGCAGAGGGGGTGGTGTGGCCCCTGTGTATAAGGAATAATGTTAAATCATTGGAAAGAGATGACGTAGGATTAGAAGGTGTAGAGTCTCTGTGGGTTGAGATAAGAAATGGCAAGGGTAAAAGGACCCTAATAGCAGTTGTATACAGGTCTCCAAACAGCAGCTGGGATATGGATTACAAATTACAACAGGAGATAGAAAAGGCATATCAGAAAGTCAATGTCATGATAATTGTTGGGGATTTTAACATGAAAGTGGATTGGGAAAACCAGGTCAGTACTGGACCTCAAGAGAGAGAATAAGGGATGGCTTTTTAGAACAGCTTGTTGTTGAGCCCACCAGGGGATGGGCTGTGTTGGATTGGGTGTTGTGCAATTATCCAGAGGTGATGAGAGAGCTTAAGGCTAAGGAACCCTTAGGGAACAATGATCACAATATGATTGAGTTCACTTTGAAATTTGAAAGGGAAAGAATAAAATCTAATGTGTCGTTTTTTCAGTGGAATAAAGGAAATTACAATGGCATGAGAGGGGAACTGGCCAAAGTTGACTGGAAAGGGACATTTGCAGGAAGGACAGCAGAGCAGCAATGGCTGGAGTTTCTGCGAAAAATGAGGGAAGTGCAAGACAGATAGATTCCAAATAAGAAGAAATTTTCAAAAGCAAGAAGAACACTACCATGGCTGACAAGTGAAGTCAGAGCCAAAGTAAAACCAAAAGAGAGCGCATACAAGGAAGCCAGAACTAGTGGGAAGATAGAGGATTGGGAAGCTTTTAAGAACTTGCAGAAGGAAACTAAGAAGGTGAGTCGGAAGGAAAAGATGAATTATGAGAGGAAGCTGGCGACTAATATCAAAGAAAATACTAAAAGCTTTTTTAAGTATATAAAGGGTAAAAGAGAGTCAAGGGTAGATATAGGACCAATACAAAATGACGCTGGAGATATTGTAATGAGAGATGCAGAGATGGCAGAGGAACTGAAAGGGTACTTTACATCAGTCCTCACAGTGGACGTCTGCAGTGTACCAGACATTCAAAAGTGTCAGGGAAGTGAAGTATGTGCAGTGAAAATTATGACTGAGAAGGTGCTCAGGAAGTTTAATGGTCTGAGGGTGGATAGGTCTCCTGGACCTGATGGAATGCACCCTTGGGTTCTGAAGGAAGTAGCTGGAGAGACTGCGGAGGTGTTAACGATGATCTTTCAAGAATCGATAGATTCTGGTATTGTATCAGATGACTGGAAAATTGCAAATGTTACTCCGCTATTCACGAAGGGTGGGAGGCAGCAGAAAGGAAACTCTAGACCTGTTAGCCTGACATCAGTGGTTGGGAAGTTGTTGGAATCGATTGTTAGGGTTGAGATTACGGCGTATGTGGAGGCACATGACAAGATAGGCCAAAGCCAGCATGGTTTCCTGAAAGGAAAATCCTGCCTGACAAACCTACAGCAATTCTTTGAGGAAATTACAAGCAGGGTAGACAAAGGAGATACACTAGGTGTGGTGTACTTGGATTTCCTGAAGGCCTTTGACAAGGTGCTGCACACGAGGCTGCTTAGCAAGATAAGAGCCCATGGAATTACAGGGAAGTTACTAGCGTGGGTGGAGCATTGGGTGGAGCAGAAAACAGAGAGTGGGAATAAAGGGATCTTATTCTGGCTGGCTACCGGTCCACAAGGTCCACAAGGGTCAGTGTTGGAACCGTTATTTTTTCCGATGTATGTCAATGATTGGAACTACAGTATTAAGGGATTTGTGGCTAATTTTGCCGATGATACAAAGATAGGTGGAGGAGTGGGTAGTGTTGAGAAAACAGAGAGCCTGCAGCGATACTTAGATAGTTTAGGGAATGGGCAAGGAAGTAGCAAATTAAATACAATGTTGGACAGTGTATGGTCATGCACTTTGGTGGAAGAAATAAATGGGCAGACTATTACTTAGATGGGGAGAGAATTCAAAATGCAGAGATGCAAGGAGACTTGGGAGTCCTTGTGCAAGATACCCTAAAGGTTAATCTGCAGGTTGAGTCGGTTGTGAAGAAGGCGAATGCAATGTTGGCATTCACTTCTAGAGGTATAGAATATAAGAGCCAGGATGTGACGTTGAGGCTCTATAAGGCACTCGTGAGATGGGCTCCTTATTTTAGAAAGGATATACTGACATTGGAGAGGGTTCAGAGAAGATTCACGAGAATGATTCCAGGAATGAGAGGGTTACCGTATGAGGAACGTCTGGCAGCTCTTGGGCTATATTCCCTGGAGCTCATGAGAATGAGGGGGGATCTCATAGAAACATTCCAAATGTTAAAAGGCCTGAACAGATTAGATATGGCAAAGTTATTTCCCATGGTAGGGGATTCTAGGACAAGAGGGCATGACTTCAGGATTAAAGGACGTCCATTTAGAACGGAGATGGGGAAAAATTACTTTAGTCAGAGGGTGGTAAATCTGTGGAATTTGTTGCCACGAGTGCCTGTGGAGGCCAAGTTATTGGGTGCATTTAAGACAGAGATAGCTAGGTTCTTGATTAGCCAGGGTATCAAAGGGTATGCGGAGAAGGCAGGGGAGTGGAGATGACTGGATGAAGTGGATCAGTCCACGATTGAATGGGGGAGCAGACTCGATGGGCAGAAAGGCCTACTTCTGCTCCTAAATCTTATGGTCTTATGGTGTTATGGTTTTGTTTGCTGAGTCCAGTTTTGCCAAGATCCTCATTTACTAGAGGAAGCTCTCTGGTGTATGTTCTCTGCACATTTTCTGTGCTACGTTACAATCTCTCACTCTGATCACAGTCCATGTTACCTCAAGCTGGCTCCTTCCCTCCTCCGTGTCAATGGATCTCGGGCCTCGCGAGTTTCCCTCATTCTCATCCTGTCCTAATCAATGGCCTGTTCTTAATTTAGTCCTGAAATGTTTCCAACCCTCCAGCTCACTGCTGTTTTTGGTAACCTTCTGCATCTTTTCCTTTGTATTAATACTCTCTTCGCAAGCAAAGTCAGACTACTTTTCCTTTATTCTAACCTTGGATGAATGAAGAGTCATACAGCAATATGGCACAGGCTTGTGAACTTTGTATTCAATTTTCAAATGCCGGAAATTACATATAAACCTCATTGTTTTTATAGTCATAGTGTCATAGAGAACTGCACACATAAACAGGCCTTTCAGCCCATCTAGTCCATGCCAAACTATTATTCTGTCCAATTCTGTCGATCTGCACCTGGATCATAGCCGTCCATACCCCTCCCATCCACGTATCTATTCAAACTTCTCTTAAGTGTTGCAATCGAACCCGCATCCACCATTCCACTGCAGCTCATTCCACACTCTGAGTGAAGAAGTTTTGCCTTACGTTCCCCTTGAATGTTTCACCTTCCACCCTTAACCCATGACCTCATGTAGTTTCATCTTCCACAGCCAGCTCATGTCTCCTACATTCATAATTTGTACCTTTTCAAATCCTGGATTCAGGTTGAACTAAATCACTATCATATTGAGATACAACAGCACAGAATGGAAACCAGCCTCCCCACCCCCCTTGGGTAAAGCAGTGGCTGATTGGCAGGAGGTAAAGGGTAGAGACAAAGGGAGCTTTCTCTGGTTGGCTGCTGGTGACCAATGGTGTTCCACAGGGATCTGTCTTGGGAGCAATTCTTTTTATGCTATATGTCAATGACATGGATGAAGGAATTAATGGCTTTCTGGCCACACTTGCAGTCGATACAAAGATAGATGGAAGAGCAGGTGGTGTTCAGGAAGCAGTGAGGCCACAGAAGGACAGATAGATTAGGAGAACGGGCAAAGAAACGGCAAATGGAGTATAGTATCAAGAAATGTACTTTGGAAGAAGAAATAAAAGCAATAAAGTAATTAAGTGGAGAGAAAATTTTGTAAATCTGAGGTGCAAAGGGACCTGGGAGTCCTTGTGCAGGATTTCCTAAAGGTTAACCTGCAGGTTGAAGTGGGCAAATGTGATGTTAGCACTCGATGAACAGCTACAGCAGTGTGTACTGTCTACAAGACACTGCAACAACACACCAACGTTCCTAAGGCAGAACCTTCCAGACCCACGACCACCACCGTCTAGAAGGACAAGAACAGCAGTTACCTGTGAACACCACCACTTGGAAATCCCCCTCCAAGTCACTGACCATCCTGACTTGGACACGTATCACTGTTCCTTCATTGTTGCTGGGTCAAAATCATGGAATTCCCTCCCTAACAGCACTGCGGGTGTACCCGCACCTCAGGGACTGCAGCGGTTCACAAGGCAGCTCATCACCACCTTCTCAAGGGCAGCTAGGGATGGGCAATGAATGCTGGCTTAGCTGGTGATGCCCACATCCCGTAAACGAATAAATAAAAAAAATTCAACCGGGCTAGAATATAGGAGGAAAGACGTAATATTGAGGCTTTATAAAGCTTTGGTGATGATCTACTTGGAGTATTGAGAACAAACAAGAGAAAATCTGCAGATACTGGAAATCCGAGTACTACGCACAAAATGCTGGAGGAGCTCAGCAGGTCAGGGAGCTCCTATAGAAAAGGGTAAAGCTGATGTTTCAGGCTGAGACCCTTCGGCAGGACAAGAGAGAAAAGGATGAGGAGAAGATTTAAAATGTGGGGCGAGGGGAGTGAGAAACACAAGGTAATAGGTGAATCCGGGAGGGGAAGGGGTGAAGTAAAGAGCTGGGAAGTTGATTGGTGAAAGAGATACAGGGCTGGAGAAGGGAGATAGGAGAGGACAAAAGGCTATGGAAGAAAGAAAAGGGGGGAGGCACACCTGAGGATGGGCAGGCAAGGAGATAAGGTGAGAGAGGGAAAGGGATATGGGGAAATGGTGAAGGAGGGGTGTGGGACATTACCGGAAATTTGAGAAATCGATGTTCATGCCACCAGCTTGGAGACGACCCAGACAGACTATAAGGTGTTGTTCCTCCAACCTGCGTGTGGCCACAACAGTGGAAGAGTCCGTGGATGGACATATCGGAATGGGAAAGGGAAGTGGAATTAAAATGGGTGGCCACTGGGAGATCCTGCTTTTTCTGGCGGACGGGGTATAGATGCTGGGTGAAGCAATCACCGAATCTACGTCGAGTTTCAGCGATATGCAGGAGGCCACACTGGGAGCACTGAACACAGTAAGTCACCCCTACAGACTCACAGGTGAAGTGTCACCTCACCTGGAAGAACTGTTTGGGGCCCTGAAAGGTAGTGAGAGGAGGAGGTGTAGGGACAGGTGTAGCACGTTCCTCTTGTAGCACTTAACCCACTGCTCTACCCTCTCTATACCCACGACTGTGTGGCTAGGCAGAGCTCAAATACCATCTATAAATTTGCTGTGATACAACCATTGTTGGTAGAATCTCAGGTGGTGACGAGAGGGTGTACAGGAGTGAGATATGCCAACTAGTGGAGTGGTGCCGCAGTAACAACCTGGCACTCAACGTCAGTAAGACTAAAGAGCTGATTGTGGACTTCAGGAAGGGTAAGACAAAGGAACACATACCAATCCTCATAGAGGGATCAGAAGTGGAGAGAGTGAGCAGCTTCAAGTTCCTGGGTGTCAAGATCTCTGAGGATCTAACCTGGTCCCAATATATCGATGCAGTTATAAAGAAGTCAAGTCAGTAGCTATACTTCATTAAGAGTTTGAAGAGATTTGTCGTGTCACAATACACTCAAAAACTTCTATAATTGTACCTTGGAGAGCATCCTGACAGGTTGCATCACTGTCTGGTATGGAGGAGCTACTGCACAGGACCGAAAGAAGCTGCAGAAGGTTGTAAATCTAGTCAGCTCCATCTTGGGTACTAGCCTACAAAGTACCCAGGATATCTTCAGGGAGCGGTGTCTCAGAAAGGCAGTGTCCATTATTAAGGACCTCCAGCACCCAGGGCATGCCCTTTTCTCACTGTTACCATCAGGTAGGAGATACAGAAGCCTGAAGGCAAACACTCAGTGATTCAGGAACAGCTTCTTCCCCTCTGCCATCCGATTCCTAAATGGACATTGAACCTGTGAACATCACTTTTTTAATATATATTATTTCTGTTTTTTGTACGATTTTTAATCTATTCAATATACATGTATTATAAGTAATTAATTTATTTATTTATTTATTATTTTTCTTCTTCTATATTATATATTGATTTGAACTGCTGCTGCTGCTGTGAACAAATTTCACGACACATGCCGGTGATAATAAACCTGATTCTGATTCTGACTTGCAAGGATGTGCCTGGAGGGAGAGGAGTGGGGAGGGACGAATGGACAAGGGAGTCGCATAGGGAGTGATCCCTGCGGAAAGCAGAAAGTGGCGGGAGGGAAAGATATGTTTAGTGGTGGGATCCTGTTGGAAGTGGTGGAAGTTTCAGAGAATTATATGCTGGACACGGAGGCTGGTGGGGTGGTAGGTGAGGACAAGAGGAACCCTATCCCTGGTAGGGTGATGGGAGGATTGGGTAAGAGCAGATATGCGTGAAAAGGAAGAGATGCAGTTGAGGGCAGCGTTGATGGAGGAGGAAGGGAGGCCCCTTTCTTTGAAGAAGGAGGACATCTCCTTCGTTCTAGAATGAAAAGCCTCATCCTGAGAGCAGATGTGGCATAGAGGAAGGAATTGAGAGAATGGGATGGCATTTTACAAGTAACAGGATGGGAAGAGGTATAGTCCAGGTAGCTGTGAGAGTCCATGGGTTTATAATAGACATCAGTAGATAGGCTGTCTCCGGACATAGAGACGAGGAGATCGAGAAAGGGGAGGGAGTTGTCAGAAATGACCAGGTAAACTTGAGGGCAGGCTGGAAGTTGGAGGCAAAGTGGATGAAATAGACAAGTTCAGCACGGGTGCAGGAAGCAGCACTAATGCAGTCATCGATGTAGCGTAGGAAAAGTGCGGAATGTTCTCCAGTGTAGGCTTGGAACATAGACTGTTTCACATAGCTGTCAAACAGGCGGGCATAACTGGGACCCATGCGAGTGCCCTTTGACTGAAGGAAGTGGGAGGAGTCAAAGGAGAAATTATTAAGAGTGAAGACAAGTTCCACCAGATGGAAGAGAGTGGTGGTGGAGGGGAACTGGTTGGGTCTGGTGTCCAGAAAGAAATGAAGGGCTTTGAGGCCTCCTGGTGGGGGATGGATTTGTGTAGGGACTGGACATCCATAGTAAAAATAAGATGATGGAGGCCAGGGAACCTGAAATCATTGAAAAGCTCCAGAGCGTGTGAAGTGTCATGGATGTAGGTAGGAAGGGACTGGACTAGGGGGGGTAAAACAGAGATATGAGTTCAGTGGGGCAGGAACAAGCTGAAACAATGGGTCTACCTGGACAGGCAGGTTTGTGGATCTTGAGTAGGAGGTAGAAACAGGGAGTCTGGGGTGCAGGAGCTATGAGGCTGGGTGGCAGTGGATGGGAGATCCCCAGAGTTAATAAGGTCAGTGATGGTGTGGGAGATATTGGCCTGGTGCTCCTCAGAGGGATCCTGTTCAAGGGGTGAACGAGAGAACATGTCTGAGAGTTGTCGCTGGGCATCAGAATATCCCTTACACCCCCTTATTTGCGTGTTTGATGGTGAGGTTAGGATCAGTGCGGCGGGAATGGCGAGCAGGACATTCAGAAGGAGAGAGGTTGGAATTGGGGAGAGAAGGGTTGAAGTGGAGTACTGTGAGCAGTTTTGGGCCCCTTGTCTAAGAAAGGATGTGCTGACATCAGAGAGGGGTTAAAGGAGGTTTGCAAAAATGATTCTGGGATGAAAAGGTTTGTCATATGAGGAGTGCTTGATGGCTCTGGGCCTCCACTCACTGGAGTTCGGAAGAATGAGGGGTTTCCTTTTCGAGGTGGTTGGGGTTCTATCAAGGTCCTGATCTGCAGGTGGCACTCAAACTGTCTTTTTTCACAGCAGATGAGTGCCCGTTCCTGGAGCTGGTTGGGCAGCCGTTTTCCAGCTTTCTCCAGGCACGGCTTGGAAGGAGGCATCTCCAGGGTGTGGCCCTGTGGCCGACCGATTCCAGGCCGGTGCTGCTGACTGAGACGTCAGGGGAGATGGAGCATCAGGATTTCACTGCGGCAACTGTATGGACGATGTCTCTGCAGCCGAGCTGTCACACGCCCTCTCAATGGGGGAGAGCTTGCTGCCGATTCTTGCGTTGGGAATCTTGGAATAAAAAGTGACAAGGCAAACTGTAACACCATAACAGTGACTGTCAGTCTCTCCTTTCGCTGTGAAAATGGGCAATATCATCTCTGTCCGCCAGAGGAAGCAGGATCTCCCAGTGGCCACACATTTTAATTCCATGTCCCATTCCCATTCTGATATGTCTGTCCATGGCCTCCTCTACTGTAAAGATGAAGCCACACTCAGGTTGGAGGAACAACACCTTATATTCCGTCTGGGTAGCCTCCAACCTGATGGCATGAACATTAACTTCTCTAACTTCCGTTAATGCCCCTCCTTCCCTTCACACCCCATCCCTTATTAATTTATTTAATATATTTCCCCCCTTTTTTTTTCTCCCTCTGTTCCTCTCCTTGCCTGCTCCCCTCCCCGCTTCTCTCTCTCCCTAGGCTTCCTGTCCCATGATCCTCTCCCTTCTCCAGCCTCGTATCCCTTTTGCCAATGAACTTTCCAGCTCTTGGCTCCATCCCTCCCCCTCCTGTCTTCTCCTATCATTTCAGATCTCCCCCTCCCCCTCCCACTTTCAAATCTCTTACTATCTCTTCTTTCAGTTAGTCCTGACGAAGGGTCCCGGCCCAAAACGTCGACCGTCTGCTGCGTTCCACCAGCATCTTTTGTGTGTGTCACTTGAATTTCCAGCATCTGCAGATCTCCCCGTATCTGTGAATATCTCTCTGTCCGTTGTCAGTGAGAGAGGGAGAGTCTGTGGCATGTCGAACTGTCAGCTAAACAATAGCTTTTGTTGACTATAGATCATGGCCTCTCTTTGGGTGCTTTGCTTTTGCTTGGTGGGTGGTGGGTACTGACACTAATGGGTGGGGGGGAGGGGAGGTTGATGCTTGCCAGGGCGAAAGAAGAGAGGGGGGTTTGGGGTTCTAACATTTTTCTGTCATTCATTCCTTTGGGCTTCTCTTGTTTTTCCCGGATGACTGCCTATCAAATGTTGAAGGAGCCTCGATAGACTGGGTGTGGACAGTATGTTTCCTATGGTGGGAGAGTCTAGGACCAGAGGGCACAGCCTCAGAATAGAGGGGACGTCCTTTTAGAATAGAGAGGAGGAGGAAATTCTTTAGCCAGAGAGTGGTGAATCTGTGAAATTCGTTGCCACAGGCAGCTGTAGAGACCAAGTCATTGGGTATGTTTAAGGCAGAGTTGATAGATTCCTGATTAGTCAGGGCATGAAGAGATACGGGGAGAAGGCAGGAGATTGAGGCTGAGAGGGAGAAGGATCAGCCATGATGAAATGGCAGAGCAGACACAATGGGCCAAACGGCCTCACTGTGCTCCTTATGGTCTTTAATGGGTGGTTTGTAACCTTGTGTAATGGAGGATTATCTCAATAAATGTTTACAGAAAGATTCAAAAAATGTAAGTACTGTACAGCTTAAAAAGGAGTGTGGTTTCTGGAAATATTTGTTCTCATTGTTCAGCGAAGAATAACTCGTCAATGAATCATTTACTTCATGTCGTTGACAGCAAGAACAGGAGTACATTTCACATGGGCATAGAAGTCGGGGGATTTTGTGGTTTGGTTTTCACTGATGAGCAGTTTAAATTCCCATCAGCTCACTAGCAGAGGGACAATATGAAAATGGCCCCCAGCCGAAAGGAGTCGAGGGAATGGTGGGGAGAGGGAACTCAGGGGGAGTTGAGAAGAGAGGAATCGAGAGGGGGAGGGGAACCTAACACACCAGTGCATCTCTCCATCTCTACCCTCACCCCATCTGCACCTCGCCACTTCCACCCCCCATCTGCTGAATGTCAGCTCAGTGACAGAGCACTACAGTAGAGAAACCAGGCTCCAAGGCCCACCCAGGCCATGCCGGACTGTTTTTCTGCCCAGTCCCATGGAACTGCACCCAGACCATCTGCCTCTGTACCCATCCCATCCATGTGCACTCGTTCATTACGTGCAGCGTCGTGTAATGTAGACGATCGTGATCTTTCCGTGACCATGATTGTTCTTGGCAAATCTTTCTACAGTGGTTTGCCATTGTCTGCTTCTGGGCAGTGTCTTTACAAGATGGGTGACCCCAGCCATTATCAGTACTCTTCAGAGACTCTCTGCCTGGTGTCACATAACCAGGACTGGTGATATGCATCGGCTGCTCATACGACCATCCACTACCTGCTCCCGTGCCTTCACGTGACCCTGATCGGGGGCTAAGCAGGGGTTACACCTCGCCCAAGGGTGACCTACAGGCTAGTGCAGGGAAAGAGTGTCTTACACCTCCTTTGGTAGAGACGTATCTCCACCCCTCCACCCAACAATCCATGTATCCATCCAAATTCCTTCTGAATGTTGCAACTGACCCTGCATCCACCAAGCTGGCTGCTTGTTCTACACTCTCACCATCCTCTGAATGAAGAAGTTCCCCCTCAGGCTTCCCTTAAATATTTCACTCTTCACCTTTAACCCATGACCTCTCATTCCTATGTCTTACAGTCTTATGTCAGACCATAAGCCGCTGAGACATAGGAACAGAATTAGGCCATTCAGCCCATCGAGTCTGCTCTGCCATTCCATCACGGCTGATCCTGGATCCCACTTAACCCCATACACCTGCCTTCTCGCCATATGCTATGATGCCCCGACCAATCAGGAAATGATCAACTTCCACCTTAATTACACCCAAGGAGTTGGCCTCCACCGCAGTCTGTGGCAGAACGTTCCACAGATTCACTATACTCTGGCTAAAAAAAAATCCTCCTTACCTCTGTTCTAAAAGGTCACCCCTCAATCCTGAGGCTGTGCCCTCTAGTCCTGGATATCCCCACCAGAGGAAACATCACCTCACATCCACCCTATCTAGTCTTTACACGTTCAGCAGGCTTTAATGTTCTGCGGTGTTGTGGTGTGGACACTCCACCTAGCCAGTTCATTGTTCCGAAACATCAAAGCACACCTTCTCAGAGTCGACCTCTATGACCTGTATTGTGTTCCGTGTCTCTGGAACATCAGCCCCTCTGAGTTATTACTGGATAAAGGAGCTTTTACTGACTGGCTAAACAAAGCTATCCCAAGTCAAACAGGATAAATGATTTCCCGCGCAGATAGAAATATCACACCACTTCAGAGAGTTCCTTGATTATATTCTTACTCGGTGACCCTGTTAATGATGGTGCCAAGTGATCATATCCAGGTGATTCTTGTTATTTACTAGATTACAGATGCTTGCATGAAGTTGCATATCCTCCCCCTCTGATGCCCACTTACAGAAACAGTAGATACAATCGACATTTGGCAGTCTCCAGCTCATTCCCAAACCACAGAAACCTCCGCAGCATATCTCTGCATCTACATTCCAACCACCGCTGGCTCCTCCCGGGTGCTGATCGAACTCCCGTGCAGATGGACAGCGGACCGGGGAGGGGGTACAGAGACAGCTCCTGACAGTCAGTGCGTCATCACATGGTGTCTGACCACAGAGTCACATCGACTGTCTCTTCCTCTCCTCGGGTACTGCCTGACCTGCTAAGTTCCTCCAGCACCTCATGCATGCCGCCAAGGATTAGGTTTCCTGCCTGGGGGGGGGGGGGCAGGGGCAGGGCTCTCTGGGCTGCTGCGCTGGACGCCTGATAGGGCTTGCTGCCTGCAAGGAGGCGGCCGGATTCGAACCCGGGACCACTTGCCTCCAAGTCCACTGCACCGCCATCTGGCACTATAGATGTGTGGTGGAGAGTATATTGACAGACCGTATCACAGCCTGGTATGGAAACACCAATGCCGTCAAATAGAAAACCCTACAACAAGTAGTGGATAGAGCCCAGACCATCATGTGTAAAGCCCGCCCCACCACTCAGCACTGTCATAGGAAAGCAGCATCCATCATTAGGGACCCCCACCACTCAGTCCATGTTCTCTTCTCACTGCTGCCATCAGACAGGAGTACAAGAGCCTCAGGACCCACACCACCAGGTTCAGGATCAGTTATTTCCCCTCTACCATCAGGCAGGAGGTACAGGAGCCTCAGGATCCACACCACCAGGTTCAGGAACAGTTATTACCTCTCGACCATCAGGCAGGAGGTACAGGAGCCTCAGGATCCACACCACCAGGTTCAGGAACAGTTATTACCCCTCGACCATCAGGCAGGAGGTACAGGAGCCTCAGGATCCACACCACCAGGTTCAGGAACAGTTATTACCTCTCGACCATCAGGCAGGAGGTACAGGAGCCTCAGGATCCACACCACCAGGTTCAGGAACAGTTATTACCCCTTAACCTTCAGGCAGGAGGTACAGGAGCCTCAGGATCCACACCACCAGGTTCAGGAATGGTCATTACCCCTCGACCATCTGGTTCTTGAAACGAATGTGATAACTTCACTCAATTTCATTCGCCCATCATTGAAATGTTCCCACAGCCTACGGTCACACTTTCAAGGACTCTTCATCTCATGTTCTCAATATTTATTTATTATTATTATTTCTTTCTTTTTGCACTTGCACAGTTTGTTGTCTTCCTCACCGGATGAACACCCAAGTTGGTGCAGTCTTTTGTTGATTCTATTATGGTTAGCATTCTTATTATAGATTTATTGAGTATTCCCACAAGAAAATGAATCTCATCGTTGTATATTAGATTAGATTAAATATTAGATTCAACTTTATTGTCATTGTGCCGAGTACAGATACAAAGCCAATGAAATACAATTAGCAAACGCAAGGAAATCTGCCGATGCTGGAAATTCAAGCAACACACATCAAAGTTGCTGGTGAACGCAGCAGGTCAGGCAGCATCTCTAGGAAGAGGTACAGTCGACGTTTCAGGCCGAGACTCTTCGTCAGGACTAACTAAAAGAAGAGTTAGTAAGAGATTTGAAAGTGGGAGGGGGAGGGGGAGATCCGAAATGATAGGAGAAGACAGGAGGGGGAGAGATGGAGACAAGAGCTGGACAGGTGATTGGCAAAAGGGATATGAGAGGATCATGGGACAGGAGGCCCAGGGAGAAAGAAAAGGAGGAGGGGGGGAAAAGCCCAGAGGATGGACAAAGGGTATAGTGAGAGGGACAGAGGGAGAAGAAGGAGAGTGAGAAAAAGAAAGTGTGTATATAAATGAATAAATAATGGATGGGGTACAAGGGGGAGGTGGGCATTAGCGGAAGTTGAGAAGTCAAAGTTCATGCCATCAGGTTGGAGGCTACCCAGATGGAATATAAGGTGTTGTTCCTCCAACCTGTGTGTGGCTTCATCTTTACAGTAAAGGAGGCTGTGGATAGACATGTCAGAATGGGAATGGGATGTGGAATTAAAATGTGTGGCCACTGGGAGATCCTGCTTTCTTTGGCATTCAGAGCATAGATGTTCAGTGAAACGATCTCCCAGTCTGCGTCGGGTCTCGCCAATATATAAGAGGCCACATCGGGAGCACCGGACGCAGTATATCAGCCCACTTGACTCACAGGTGAAGTGTCGCCTCACCTGGAAGGACTGTCTGGGGCCCTGAATGGTGGTGAGGGAGGAAGTGTAAGGGCATGTGTAGCACTTGTTCCGCTTACAAGGATAAGTGCCAGGAGGGAGATCGGTGGGGGAGGATGGGGGGGGACGAATGGACAAGGGAGTCGCGTAGGGAGCGATCCCTGCGGAAAGCGGAGAGGAGGGGGAGGGAAAGATGTGCTTAGTGGTGGGATCCCGTTGGAGGTGGCGGAAGTTACGGAGAATATTATGTTGGACCCGGAGGCTGGTGGGGTGGTAGGTGAGGACCAGGGGAACCCTATTCCTAGTGGGGTGGTGGGAGGATGGAGTGAGAGCAGATGTACGTGAAATGGGAGAGAACAACAGGAATTCTGCAGATGCTGGAAATTCAAGCAACACACATCAAAGTTGCTGGTGAACGCAGCAGGCCAGGCAGCATCTGTAGGAAGAGGTGCAGTCGACGTTTCAGGCCGAGACCCTTGGTCAGGGCTAACTGAAGAAAGAGTGAGTAAGGGATTTGAAAGTTGGAGGGGGAGGAGGAGATCCAAAATGATAGGAGAAGACAGGAGGGGGAGGGATAGAGCCAAGAGCTGGACAGGTGATAGGCAAAAGGGGATACGAGAGGATCATGGGACAGGAGGTCTGGGAAGAAAGACAAGGGGGGGGGGACCCAGAGGATGGGCAAGAGGTATAGTCAGAGGGACAGAGGAAGAAAAAGGAGAGTGAGAGAAAGAATGTGTGTATAAAAATAAATAACGGATGGGGTATGAGGGGGAGGTGGGGCATTAGCGGAAGTTAGAGAAGTCGATGTTCATGCCATCAGGTTGGAGACTACCCAGACGGAATATAAGGTGTTGTTCCTCCAACCTGAGTGTGGCTTCATCTTTACAGTAGAGGAGGCCGTGGATAGACATGTCAGAATGGGAATGGGATGTGGAATTAAAATGTGTGGCCACTGGGAGATCCTGCTTTCTCTGGCAGACAGAGCGTAGGTGTTCAGCAAAGCGGTCTCCCAGTCTGCGTCGGGTCTCGCCAATATATAAAAGGCCACATCGGGAGCACCGGACGCAGTACATCACCCCAGTCGACTCACAGGTGAAGTGTCGCCTCACCTGGAAGGACTGTTTGGGGCCCTGAATGGTGGTGAGGGAGGAAGTGTAAGGGCATGTGTAGCACTTGTTCCGCTTACAAGGATAAGTGCCAGGAGTGAGATCCGTGGGGAGGGATGGGGGGGGGACGAATGGACAAGGGAGTCGAGTAGGGAGCGATCCCTGCGGAAAGCGGGAGGTGGGGAGGGAAAGATGTGCTTAGTGGTGGGATCCCGTTGGAGGTGGCGGAAGTTACGGAGAATAATATGTTGGACCCAGAGGCTGGTGGGGTGGTAGGTGAGGACCAGGGGAACCCTATTCCTAGTGGGGTGGTGGGAGGATGGAGTGAGAGTAGATGCGTGTGAAATGGGGGAGATGCGTTTCAGAGCAGAGTTGGTGGTGGAGGAAGGGAAGCCCCTTTCTTTATAAAAGGAGGACATCTCCCTCGTCCTGGACTGAAAAGCCTCACCCTGAGAGCAGATGCGGCGGAGACGGAGGAATTGCGATAAGGGGATGGCATTTTTGTAAGAGACAGGGTGAGAAGAGGAATAGTCCAGATAGCTGTGAGAGTCAGTAGGCTTATAGCAGACATCAGTAGATAAGCTGTCTCCAGAGCTAGAGACAGAAAGATCTAGAAAAGGGAGGGAGGTGTCGGAAATGGGCCAGGTAAACCTGAGGGCAGGGTGAAAGTTGGAGGCAAAGTTAATAAAGTCAACGAGCTCAGCATGCGTGCAGGAAGCAGCGCCAATGCAGTCATCGATGCAGCGAAGGAAAAGTGGGGGACAGATACCAGAATAGACACGGCACATAGATTGTTCCACAAAGCCAACAAAAAGGCAGGCATAGCTGGGACGTCTAGTGGAATTAGTCCTTACTGTTAATAATTTCTCCTTTGGCTCCTCCCACTTTCTCCAAACTAAAGGTGTAGCCATGGGCACCCGCACGGGTCCCAGCTATGCCTGCCGGATGGTATGTACCTCGGCTACTGTGGGAGGCGAGGGAGGAGATTGCTGAGCCTCTGGCGATGATCTTTGCATCATCAATGAGGACAGGAAAGGTTTCGGAGGATTGAAGGGTTGTGAATGTTGTTCCTTTATTCAAGAAAGGGAGTAGAGATAGCCCAAGAAATTATAGGCCAGTGAGTCTTGGTTCAGTGGTTGGTAAGTTGATGGAGAAGATCCTGAGAGGGCAGGATTTATGAACATTTGGAGAGGCATAATATGATTACTCAGCATGGCTTTGTCAAAGGCAGGTCGTGCCTTACGAGCCTGTTTGAATTTTTTGAGGATGTGACTAAACAGATTGATGAAAGTAGAGCCATAGATATAGTGTATATGGATTTTAGCAAAGCATTTGATAAGGTATCCCATGCAAGGTTTATTGAGAAAGTAAGGAGGCATGGGATCCAAGGGGACATTGCTTTGTGGATCCAGAACTGACTTTCCCACAGAAGGCAAGGAGTGGTTGTAAATGGGTCATATTCTGCATGGAGGTCAGTGACCAGTGGTGTGCCTCAGGGATCTGTTCTGGGTCCCTTACTCTTTGTGATTTTTATAAATGACCTGGATGAGGAAGTGGAGGGATGGGTTAGTAAGTTTGCTGATGACACAAAGGTTGGGGTGTTGTGGATAGTGTGGAGGGCTGTCAGACATTACAGCGGGACATTGATAGGATGCAAAACTGGGCTGAGCAGTGGCAGATGGAGTTCAAACCAGATAAGTGTGAAGTGGTTCATTTTGGTAGGTCAAGTATGAGGGTAGAATATAGTATTAATGGTAAGACTCTTGGCAGTGTAGAGGATCAGAAGGATCTTGGGGTCCGAGTCCATAGGACGCTCAAAGCAACAGCGCAGGTTGACTCTGTGGTTAAGAAGGCATACAAAGGTGTATTGGCCTTCATCAATAGTGGAATTGAATTTAGGAACCAAGAGATAATGTTGCAGCTATATAGGACCCTGGTCAGAACCCACTTGGCTCAGGGTGTCTGACCCTCCAAGGGAGGACAACCCACTGTGCTCAGTTCTGGTCACCTCACTACAGGAAGGATGTGGAAACCATAGAAAGGGTGCAGAGGAGATTTACAAGGATGTTGCCTGGATTGGGGAGCATGCCTTATGAAAACAGGTTGAGTGAACTCGGCCTTTTCTCCTTGGAGCAACGGAGGATGAGAGGTGACCCGATAGAGGTGTATAAGATGATGAGAGGCATTGATTGTGTGGATAGTCAGAGGCTTTTTCCCAGGGCTGAAATGGCTGCCACAAGAGGGCACAGGTTTAAATGGCTTGGGAGTAGGTACAGAGGAGATGTCAGGAGCAAGTTTTTTTTTGTGTAGAGAGTGGTGAGTGCGTGGAATGGGCTGCTGGCAATGGTGGTGGAGGCGGATAAGATAGGGTCTTTTAAGAGATTCCTGGATAGGTACATGGAGCTTAGAAAAATAGGAGGCTATGGGTAACCCTAGTAATTTCTAAGGTCGGGACATGTTCGGCACAACTTTGTGGGCCAAAGGGCCTGTATTGTGATGTTGGTTTTCTATGTTTCTATGCCTAATGCTCGTTGTTGCTGAATAACACACTTCTCTATCCATTAGTGTCTTCCTGGTGACTTTGTTCACATATAACTCCTCCCTTGGAGGGTCAGACACCCTGAGCCAATAGGCTGGTCCTGGACTATTTCCTGGCATAATTTACATATTATTATTTAACTATTTATGGTTTTATCACTTTAATTATTTAAGGTGCAACTGTAACGAAAATCAATTTCCCTCAGGATCAATAAAGTATGACTATGACTATATCTATTACAACATAAGTTCCTGAAAGGTTGCTTGCAAGTTTCATTTATGTTTCTTCAATGTAAGAAACTGTGCCCGTGGTCCCTCCAACTACTGGGCATGGCATGGCAGCGTAGCAGTTGGTGCAATCGTTTTACAGTGTCAGTTATCACCAACTGGGGTTTGGTTCCCACTGCAGTCTGTAAGGAATTTGTACCTTCTTCCCATGACCATGTGATGGGATTCCTCCAGGTTTTCCAGTTTCCTCCCACGTGCCAGAGATCTACCAGGTAGAATTAGTAAGTGGGCATGCTATGTTTGCATTGGAAGCATGGCAACACTTGCGGGCTGCCCCAGCTCATCCTCGGACTGGAAACAGCACGTTTCACTGTACATTTCAAAGCACGTGCCAAATGAAGCTGATCTTTAAGTATCTTCACCGCAACACAGGAAACTTTCAGTGTGTAGCAATACGAAGTATCTTTCAGAAGTAAACGACGTCTCCTGCCTATCCATCCTCTTCTGAGCATCTCAGTTAAAGTGCTAGAGAAAGCATAGGCCTCCGCGTTTTAAGTAAGAAGTCTGGGAAAGGTTGCTTGTCCTTGGGAACCTCTGTTCATTCTCAAAGATATTTACATCCATAAATCAATTCAGCATAGTTGAATGAGCCTGGATGTCAAAACAGAGCCCAACACGCTTCCACAGGAAGTCCTGCTTGCAATTGAACTCTTCTCGTTGCCAAAGGCCACTCATAATTATCATCTCAGTATAAACAGAGCCAGGACAACCCATTATGGCACCAGCTGGAAACAGATGTTATTTTCCACACTCTGCCACTCTCTCCAGACCCTATTCAGATTTGCTTTAGTTATCACTGTCTTCTTCTTCTTCTTCTTGGTCTCTGCTATTCGAGGTTGACCATCGCTGTCACATCCTAGCTGCGTAAGTCGATACCTGAGCCAGTATGCAAGCCAGGGCAGTACAATCTGGAGAACAAGATGTTGCCTGTGCAACGGGCTCACCCTCTCCACACAGCTGATGAATTCAATGGAACAGCAGAGATTGATACAGTTAGGCGCCGGCAATCTCGCAGGAGTTGCCAGTCAGCGTTAAACTCAATGTAACACTGTCTCCAGATTTTTCCTCGGAATTTACTCCTGAAGCCTTCCCCACGTCTGGGCAAAACTGCAAGCAGCGGAGGTTTGAGATCAGAGTTTTTCTTCTCCTAGATGAGCTGCTAACCACGGCCGACGAGCCAGTAACCTGCCTTTGCCTCCTCTCCTGTCAGTAGAAACGGTGCCACCAGGCTCAGTAGTTAAGCCCGATGTGAAGGGCGGGAGGTGCACTTGATTGTCAGAGGTTACTTGAGATGCATGCTATTGGAAGCATTTAGTGGGAACTAATCCCCACGACTGCCCCGGCTAAGACAACCTTAAGGAAACTTAGCACAGGTACCTCGACACAGGCAGTGATACGCATACAGAAACTCACAGCTGAGCTGATGCCTCATTACGGACCATCAGAGAATTTGAGCCGGAGAGCTTTGGATCATTTTACAACACTTACACCGTCATTGGCACTAGCCTCCCCACCTCGAGAAGGCGGCATCCATCATTAAGGACCCTTTCACCCAGGACATGCCCTCTTCTCATTGCTACCATCAAGGAGGAGGTACAGGAGCCTGAAGACAAACACTCAGCGATTCAGGAACAGCTTCTTCACCTCGGCCATCAGTTTTCTGAATGGACAATAAACCCATGTTCACTATTTTGCATCTCTTTGCTCTAGTTATTTGTTTCCATATATTTCTTATTGTAACATACTATATATAGTAATTGCTATGTACTGCTCTGTACTGCTGCCACAAAACAACACATTTCACGGCTTGTGTCAGTGATAATGAATAAATCTTCATACACCCACCAGTTCCCCTTCATCTACTGCACATATTTAAATACCTCACTGTCAATCAGAAATTAGTTCCCTTTCGTCACCTTGTCTAATTTCCCCGTGTCTTCACACAACTCCTTTAATAATAGCCTGCAAATGTCAGGCACAGAGATTCTGCAGACGCTGGAAATCCAAAGTGACACATACAAAACACTGGAGGGACTCACCAGGTCAGGCAGCAACTATGGAAGGGAATAAACAGTCGATGTTTTGGGCCAAGACCCTTCATCGGGGCTAACACACACAAAAATACCGGAAGAACTCAGCAAACCAAGCAGCATCTAAGGCGAGGAATACAGTCGACATTTTGGGCCGAGACCGTTCATCAGGACTTTATCTATTGATCTGGAGATTCCAACTTTCCCTTCCCCTCCTTGAATGAAGCTTCTACATTTGCTGTTCTCCAACCTAAAAAAAAGCTTCCAGAACCAAAGGAGTTCTAGAAAATTAAAACCAACACATCAACTATCTCACCAATCACTTCCTTTAAGAACTTCAAAGGAATCTGGAGATTTGTCTATCACTATTTCTTGTCACAATTAGTACAAAGACACACAAAGTCCATGTTAGTGGAGAGCGGTGATGGTGCTGCTAGTCTGTATTGATGAACCTGCTGTGGGTCCAGCACAGAGACATAATTTCAGCGAAGGTGAACCAGTGTCTTTACTTCTTGAGGGGGTTAACGAAGTTCAGCTTGTCGCTGAACGCTCAGTACATTGAGTTTTTATTTAGAGATCCAACACACAGCACATCCTCTGGTCCAGCATGCCACATCATCCAACAACCCACCGATTTAACCCCTGTCTAATCACAGGACAGCCCTAATGACCAATTAACCAACAAACTGCTGCCTCTTTGGACTGTGGGAGGACATTGGAGCACCCGGAGGAAACTTACGCGTTCACAGAGAGGATGTACAAACTCTTTAGAGAGGACACTGAATTTCATTGCCTTGAGCTCTAACAGTGTCATTCTAACTGCTCACACGACTGTGGGATGCTGTTGCGAGTATCCTGACTGGTTGTATCTTGGTCATGTACAACAACTCAAACGTGCAGGAGTGTAAGAAGGTGCAGAGAGCAGTGGACTCCGCCCAATACTTCACAGTCACATCCCTCCCCACCATCGGTCGTATCTACAGGAGACGCTGCATCAAGAAGGCCACGTCCATCATCAAAGATCCCCACCACCCGGCCACGCCATCTCTCACACTCCCATCGGGCAGGAGGTACTGAATCCTGTAGTCCCACACCACCAGGTTTAGGAAGCAACTGACAAAACCCTAATCACTACAGCTTAACAACATTGTTTTCCGATGCTCTGCGCCTGTGATGTGGCTACAAAAGGAATTCTTCATTACACCTGTGTCAATGTGGACTTATGTGTCTGACAATAAACTCCACTTGGTCCATGGCTTGGGCAGACATTCTGTGACCTTAAATCCTGCAGTTGATATGCAGGTGTGAAATACATATCTCAGCCACGCTTTAAACACCTCATTTGCTGAGTTAGAGGGTAATTCTCCTACGATATCTTGCTCTCTAATAAAATTAGAGTGAAAAATAAAAGTCAGTATGACTAATCTCCCCAGGAGGTCAGATTCTGATTGATTGGTTTATTTATTTATTAATCACACATACATTGAAGTACAGTGAAATGCAACATTTGTGTTAACAACCAACTCTCCGAAGGATGTGCTGGGGACAGCCACACGTACCGGCACCTAAACAGCATACGCACCACGTTCAGCTGAACAACACGAACACAAACAACAACGGCAACAGCAAAACACCAACAACACCCGCTCCTTTGCTACACCCTCCAGTGCAACATCGCATTCCCCCAACACTCCGCAGAGTACAAGCAACAAAACAAACTCCCCGTCCACCTACATACAGAGTCTCCAACCCCTGGGCAGGCCGTCTTCAGCCTCCAGCCTCCAGCAGACTCAAACTCACAGACAACAGACTTCTAACTTCCCAAGTGGACTTTCAGATGCAGAGACCAAGGGTTTCTGACTTGAATAGTCTTGACTGATCTTGGCTGGTCAGAGTCTGATAGAACACTTCCTTGCCGCATCCCTTTCCCAGACTCTCTACTCACAGTGACAATCTGCTGTTGTGGGCTTCTCCAGCTTGTTGGCATATCCACAAACACTGAATATGGGGAACAAACATTCCAGCAAAGATTAATTGGTAAATTCTTTGATTCTTGTCTGATGCACTGTGGTACAGGGAGAAACGTGTCTCACACGTCGTTCAATTCATCACATCAGTGCATTGAGGCAGAAGGAGGGGAACAATAGCAGAATGCAGAGTAAACTGTTGCAGTGACAGAGAGAGTGCACAATGGTAGACAATGGGACCAGAAGGTATCGGAGCAGAATTAGGCCATTTGGACTATTAAATCTGCTCCACAATTTCATCATGGTTTATCCAATTTTCCTCTCAGCACCAGTCTCCTTCCTTCTCCCCAAATTTCTTCATGCCCTGCCCAATCAAGAATCCATCAACCTCTGCTTTAAATTCACATAAAAACTTGGCCTGTGGCAACGAGCTCCGCAGGTAAGGTTCAAGATGATAATGATGTAGATTTTGAGGTCCAGAATCCATCTTACTATACTGGAGGACCATTCAGATATCTGAGAACAGCGGGATAGAATCTGTCCTTGAAGCTGGTAGTACCTGCTTTTGGGCTTTGGTATCTTCTGCCGGATGGGAGAGGGGAGAAGATAGAATGCCTGGCTTGGGTGAGGTCCTTGTTTATGGTGTCTGCTTTAGTGAGGCAGCGAGAAATGTAGATAGTGTCCACAGAGGAGAGGCTGGTGCCCGTGGTGTGCTGAGCTGCGTTCACAGTCTCTGCAGTTTCTTGTGGTCAGGCGCAGAGCAGTTGCCGTACTAAGCCGTGATATATCCAGACAAGATGGTTTCTATGGTGCGTCAATAAAAATTGGTGGAAGTCAAAGGAGACATGCCAGGTTTCTTTAGCTTCCTGAGCAGGTAGAGGGGCTGGTGAGTTACTCTGAGGCACGGCAGCATAATGGCCAGTGTAACTCTTTGCAGTAACAGTGATTAGGGTTCAATTCCTGCCGCGGTCTGTAAGCAGTTTGTACGCTCTCCCTGTGACCACGTGGGTTTCCTCCGGGTGCTCTGGTTTCCTCCCACAGTCCAAAGATGTACAAGTTAGGGTCAGTGAGTTGTGGGCATGCTATGTTGGTGGTAGAAGCATGGCAACACTTGTGGGTTGCCCCCAGCACAATCCTCAGACTGCATTGATCGTTGACATAAATGATGCATTTTACATGTGACAAATAAAGCTAATCTTGAAAATAACTACTACTACTACTACGTCGACTCAGGCCTAGGGGGCCGGCGTCGGGCACGATGACAGACTCTCCACTTCTCCCTCTCCCTCATCAGTGTGTTCAGTTCATCTACATTAGCCACGCCGCTGTCTTCTAGGAGCGTGTTGACCATAGTCTTGGGAGGGCGCCCAGGGTTCATTCTCCCGTGCTTGGACTTCCATATGATGACTAGGCTGGCAGGTAGCTCGGGGTGGCATAGACAGTGCCCCGCTAGTTGCAGTCTTCTCGCCTCGATTTTAGTAGTGAGCATAGGTAGGTCATCATAGGGCTCAATGTTCGTCATGTGCTGTTGCCAGCTCACATCAAGAGCCATAAAATCTTCTCATACCTTGACACTATCTGTATCCTCTTGTACAGTCCTTTCCTACCTACATTCAGGACACTTTACAACGTCCTGTAAGAAGTTCTCCATCATTTTGCCAACTTCTGAACCCACCACCAACAACAGATTCCAGCATCCACAGTCTCTTGTAAAGGGCAGAGGTCAGTGTTTCCATCTGCCTCAGGATTTAAATTTAACAGCTTTTGTCCACAACGCATATCCCAGGGGGTGTAAAACGGTTATGCAGTGGAGGACGCTCTCTACACTGGAGTAGAAAATCCAACCTCACCTGAAATGCAAGAACAATAAAAAATGCATCATAAAAATAGAAACTCCTTCAAAGAAACAAAGCCCACTCCAGCATTGAACACATTTACAAGGAGTGCAGCCACGAGCAAGCAGCATCTATCGTCAGGGACCCCCACCATCCAGGACATGTCCTCTTCTCATTGCTGCCAACAGGGTCCCACACCACCAGGTTCAGGAACGGTTACTACACCGCAACCACCAGGTCCCTGAACCAATATGGAGAACTTCACTCACCTCAACTCAGAGCTGAGTTCACAACCTGCAGGCTCACTTTCAAGGTCTGTTCACAACTCATGCTCTCAGCAGTATTTTTATTGGCACAGTCTGCCTTCTTTCGCACATTTGCTGTTTGTTAGTCTTTGCTCTGTAAGTTTTTTTATAAATTCTATCGTATTTCTGTATTTTCCAGTAAGAAGATGAATCACAAGATAGTAGTATATGTAACATACAGAGTGTATTGGAGAGGGGCACTCCCATTGGTTGGGTTCAACCATGGCCACTACGTCCTAGCTGTCTACGTTGTTGGCGCAGCCCCGTCAGTCGATACGCAAGCCAGGACAGCAGGCCATGAAAGTAAACTGTTGCCCGTACAGCAGGCTCCCCCTCGTCAAAGTTCAAACTTCAAAGTTCAAAGTAAATGTATTATCCGAGTACATTTATGTCACCATTTACAACTCTGAGATTCGTTTTCTTACAGGCATTCACAGTACATCGAAGAAACACAATAGAATCAATGAAAGACCGCACACAAAGTGGATAAACAACCAATATGCAAAAGATGACAAACTATACAAATAGAAAAGAAACAAAATCACACAGCTGAAGAATCCAAATGAACGGCTGAGACCGATACAGCTTGGCGCCAGCAGCATCTCAGGTGCTGCCATTCGGCGCTGAACTCAGTGTAGGACGGCCTTAGGGACTCCAGCTCTAAGTTTTTCCTCGGGGTTTACTCCCGAATCCTTCCCCATGAGCGGATACGGCCACAAGGCAGCGGAGGTTTGAGATCAGAGTTTTCCCTCTCCTAGATGAGCTGCTTGCCATGGTTGATGACCCCTCTTCTGCACAAAGGGACTGTTTTCAAGGTGCCAGTAACCCACCTTTGCCCCTTCTCCTGTCAGTAGAAATGATTCTGCTGGGTTTAGTAGCTGAGACACACGTGAAGGCCGGGAGCTGGACTTGGTTGTCAGAGGCTACCTGATGTGCACACCATTGGGAGCATTTAATAGTTGGAGGAACTCATCCCCACCAAGCAACACGCCCCTGCTAGCTAGGTTAATTTTCAGGTAACACCACATATGTACAGTACTTGGTAATAAATTTTACTTTGAACTTTGAAATTTGAACTTTTCTCCCCTGACAAGCACACACAAAATGCTGGGGGATCTGAGCAGGTGAGGCAGCCCACATGGTCACGGGGAGAACATACAAACTCCTTACAGACAGCGGCAGAACTGAACCCTGACCGCTGGCACTGAAAAACGCTATGCTAATCCGTGCTGAGTGATGAAGGGTGAGTGCAAATCGACGGGGGAGTGAGAGAGAGTGAAGGTGTGGCTGGCCCTGCTTTCATGTTGACACCTTGACACCATGCAGGTATAAATATGAGCCTGAAGTCAAAACAGGATGAGGGGCTCACAGTCCCTGAGAGCAGAACAAAGAGTGAAGGTGTCTGGGAACTAGCTTTTATGCAGGTGTAGACAGACACAGTCATGCAAGATCACTCAACTGATTGTTAAAGCTCAGGGGAATTAGAAAGTCATTAAAGAAACAAGTACATCGAAATTGAAACTGTCCTGACCGGTTGAATCGTGGTCTGCTACAGCAATTCCAATCCACACAAACATAAGAAGGCTGCAGAGTGTAGCGACTCTACAATACCGCGATGCTACGGTAGTGTAGTGGTCAGCGTGATGCTATTACAGCTCGGGGCGTCAGAGTTTGGAGGTGAATTCTGGTATCCCAGTACCTCTGTAAGGAGACACTGTAGGTCCTTCCTGTGGAATGCACAGGCTTTCCCCGGGTCCTCCAGTTTCACCCCACAGACCAAAGACCTACCAGACAGGTCAATTGGTCATTGTAAGTTATCGTGTGATTAGGGAGGGTCATATCGGGGTTGTTGGGGGTTGCTGGACAGTGTGGCCCAAAGGGCCAGAAATGCCAATTCTTCATTGTATCTGGTGATAAATAAATAAATTGTGGCTGGATTCATGCCCAGCATCAGTGGCATCTCAGATCAGAATCAGAATGCCACCAACATATATCTATCTATCGCCAAATTGTTGTTTTGCAGCAAAGTAAAATGCAGTACATAAAAAAACTACAAATTAATATAAGAAATATACATATATATTAATTAAACAAACAGCATGAAAAGAGAGAAAATTGGTGAGAATATGTTCGTGGTTTCAGAAATGTGATGGCGGAGAGAAGAAGGTTTCCTAAGACATTGAGGGAGTGTGGTCAGCCTCCCAGATCTGCTGTAGAGCACGGTCGAGGTGAACTTCCAGGAGACGCTGCCACAAGAAGGCAACACTCATCATCAAAGATCCCATCATCGATGCCATTCCATCTTCTCACAGCTCCAAACGTGCAGGAGGTACAGAATACTGAAGTCCCACACCATCAGCTTCCCTGCAACCATTCTGTTCTCGAACCAACAGCAAAACCCTAATCACAACCTCAGTACAGCAGCACTGCGACTACTCTGATACCTGGCACTAAAAGGGGGTCCACTTTTCTTTGTTCTAGTTGTGTTTTCCAGTAAAATTTATGCATCATTAGTTTAATTGATGTTTTTCTAGTGAATGATGTTTATCCAATGCTCTGTGCCTATGATGATGATGATTATCTGATGCTCTGTGCCTGTGATGATGATTATCTGATGCTCTGTGCCTGTGATGATGATTATCTGACGCTCTGTGCCTGTGATGATGATTGTCTGTTCTGTGCCTGTGCTGCTGATTATCTGATGTTCTGTGCCTGTGACGATGATTGTCTGATGTTCGTCTGATGTTCTGTGCCTGTGATGATGAATATTATCTGATGCTATGTGCCTGTGATGATGATTATCTGATGCTCTGTGCCTGTGACACTGATTATCTGATGCTCTGTGCCTGTGGTGATGATTATCTGATGCTCTGTGCCTGTGATGATGATTATCTAATGCTCTGTGCCTGTGATGCTGATTATCTGATGCTCTGTGCTTGTGAGGATGATTATCTAATGCTTTGTGCCTGTGATGATGATTATCTGATGCTCTGTGCTTGTAATGCTGTAGGTAAGTTTTTCATTGCACCTGTGCACACATAGACGTGTGCAGGTGACAACATTTTGCACTGTTGTAACATGCAGTTAGCATGACACTTTTGCATCTCAGGGTGCTCTTTTGTTTAACGATCAGTCCCAGCAATGTTCCGCACAGCCTCCCTGTGGAATGCGTGGATTTTCTCCGAGTGCTCCAGTACTCAGATCAGTAGGTTAATTGGTCATTGTAAACTGTCCCGTGATTAGACGAGGGTTAAATCGGGGGTTCAAAGAGCCAGAAAGGCCTGTTCCACATTGTATCTCAATAAGAAAATGGATATCCCGAGCCAAAGGGCCTGTTCCTGAGCTGCACGTTCTACGTTCCCCCGCTCTCTCCTGTCTGGGGATAAACCGCAGTTTCAAAATTAGAATTAAAATTTGAATTCACTTAAATCTTTCATCTGTCCCACAACGTGAGGGAGTAAAAACTTTTGTGCTATGACCCCATCACAATGTACAGACATGTGAGTTTAGAAGTCTAATGGCTTGTAGAGAGAAGCTGTCCCTTAGCCATTTGGTCCTGGCTTTAATGCTGCGGTACTGTTTGCCAGACAGAAGCAGCCGAACCGTTTATGGTTGAGGTGACTGGTGTCCCTGATGATCTTCCAGGCCTGATTTCTGAACCTGCTGCTGTAAATGTCCTCAATGGAGGGAAGTTCACATCCACAGATGTGCTGGGCTGTCCGTACCGCTCTCTGTAGTGCCCAGTGATCAAGGTTGGTGCAGTTCCTGTACCAGGCAGTGATACGGCCAGTCAGGATGCTCTCAATGGTGCTCCTGTAGTACTCCAGGAACCAGGCTCTGTATTTTCCCTCTGCAATTAGACAGAGCGAACCTGAACAGAGGGAGCTAAGGGGAGAGGCTTATTTCTTCAGCGGTTTGAACGGGGCATGACTGCACAAGCGCATGGAGGTCAGCCAGGGAGAACAGGGGGAAGAGTTTAAAAAGAAGACAGATTTACAGAGTGGGTGTTGGAGGACCGGGCAACAGAGTAGTGGGAGACAGAGTAGGAAGGTTTTGTCTCAACGGGGCTATGATGTTGTGGCCATTATACAGACTTGGATGGTGCAGGGGCAGGAATGGTTACTTAAAGTGCCAGGCTTTAGATGTTTCAGAAAGGATAGGGAGGGAGGCAAAAGAGGTGGGGACGTGGCACTATTGATCAGAGATAGTGTCACGGCTGCAGAAAAGGAGGAAATCATGTTGTCTACGGAATCTCTGTGGGTAGAAGTTAGGAACAGGAAGGGGTCAATAACTCTACTGGATGTTTTTTACAGACCACCCAATAGTAACAGGGACATCGAGGGGCAGATAGGGAGACAGATTCTGGAAAGGAGTAATAATAACAGGGTTCATGTGGTGGGAGATCTTAATTTCCCAAATATTGATTGGCATCTCCCCAGAGTGAGGGGTTTAGATAGGGTAGAGTTTGTTAGATGTGTTCAGGAAGGTTTCTTGACACAATATAAAGATAAGCTTACAAGGGAAGAGGCTGTACTTGATCTGGTATTGGGAAATGAACCTGGTCAGGTGTCAGGTCTCTCAGTGGGAGAGCATTTTGGAGACAGTGATCACAATCCTATCTCCTTTACCATAGCATTGGAGAGGGTTAGGAACAGACAAGTTAGGGAAATGTTTAGTTGGAGTAAGGGGAAATATGAGGCTATTAGACAGGAACTTGGAAGCATAAATTGGAAACAGATGTTCTCAGGGAAACATACGGAAGAAATGTGGCAAATGTTCAGGGGATATTTGTGTGGTGTTCTGAATAGGTACGTTCCAATGAGACATGGAAAGGATGGTAGGGTACAAGATACGTTGTGTACAAAGGCTGTTGTAAATCTAGTCAAGAAGAAAAGAAGAGCTTATGAAAGGTTCAAAAAAACTAGGTAATGATAGAGATCTGGAAGATTATAAGGCTAGCAGGAAAGAGCTTAAGAAAGAAATTAGAAGAGCCAGAAGGGGCCATGAGAAGGCTTTGGCGGACAGGATTAAGGAAAACTCCAAGGCATTCTACAAGTATGTGAAGAGCAAGGGGATAAGACGTGAGAGAATAGGACCGATCAAATGCGACAGTGGAAAAGTGTGTATGGAACCGGAGGAAATAGCGGAGGTACTTAATAAATACTTTGCTTCAGTATTCACTACGGAAAAGGACCTTGGCGATTGTAGGGATAACTTGCAGTAGACTGAAAAGCTTGAGCATGTAGATATTAAGGAAGAGGATGTGCTGGAGCTTTTGGAAAGCATTAAGTTGGTTAAGTCCCCGGGAACGGACAAGATGTACTCCTGGCTACTGTGGGAGGCGAGGGAGGAGATTGCTGAGCCTCTGGCAATGATCTTTCCATCATCAATGAGGACAGGAGAGGTTCCGGAGGATTGGAGGGTTGCGGATGTTGTTCCCTTATTCAAGAAAGGGAGTAGAGATAGCCCAGGAAAGGATAGACCAGTGAGTCTTACCTCAGTGGTTGGTAACCTGATGGAGAAGATCCTGAGATGCAGGATTTATGAACGTTTGGAGAGGCATAATATGATTAATCAGCATGGCCTTGTGAAAGGCAGGTCGTGCCTTATGAGCCTGATTGAATTTTTTGAGAATGTGACTAAACAGATTGATGAAGGTAGAGCCATAGATATAGTGTATATGGATTTTAGCAAAGCATTTGATAAGGTATCCCATGCAAGGCTTACTGAGAAAGTAAGGAGGCATGGGATCCAAGGGGACATTGCTTTGCGGATCCAGAATTGACTTTCCCACAGAAGACAAACAGTAGTTGTAGACGGGTCATATTCTGCATGGGGGCCGGTGACCAGTGGTGTGCCTCAGGGATCTGTTCTGGGACCCCTACTCTTTGTGATTTTTATAAATGATCTGGATGAGGAAGCAGAGGGATGTGTTAGTAAATTTGCTGATGACACAAATGTTGGGGGTATCATGGATCGTGTGGATGGCTGTTGGGGGTTACAACGGGACATTGATAGGATGCAAAACTGGGCTGAGAAGTGGCAGATGGAGTTCAAACCAGATAAGTGTGAGGTCGTTCATTTGGGTAGGTCAAATATGATGGCAGAATATAGCATTAATGGTGAGGCTCTTGGCGTTGTGGAGGAACAGAGGGATCTTAGGGTCCAAGTCCATAGGACACTCAAAACTGCTATGCAGGTTGGCTCTATGGTTAAGAAGGCATACATCATTGGCCTTCATCAATCATGGGATTGAGTTTAAGAGCTGAGAGGTAATGTTGCAGCTATTTAGGATCCTGGTCAGACCCCACTTGGAGTACTGTGCTCAATTCTGGTCACCTCACTATGGGAAAGATGTGGAAACCATAGAAAGGGTGCAAAGGAGATTTACAAGGATGTTGCCTGAATTGGGGAGCATGCCTTATGAGAATAGGTTGAGTGAACTTGGCCATTTCTCCTTGGAGCGATGGAGGATGAGAGATAGAGGTGTACAAGATAATGAGAGGTATTGATCGTGTCAGGGGTAAGTTTTTTATGCAGAGAGTGGTGAGTGCATAGAATGGGCTGCTGGCAGTGGTGGTGAGGGCAGAAACAATAGGGTCTTTTAAGAGACCCCTGGATGGCTACATGGAGCTTAGAAAAGTAGAGGGCTATGGGTAAAGCCTAGCTAGTTCAAGGTAGGGACATGTTCGGCATAGCTTTGTGGGTTGAAGGTCCTGTGTTGTGCGATGGGTTTTCTATGTTTCTATGTAAACTCAGGGCCATTACATCTCAGTGATTCCTCAGTCCTCTCAAAACATTGACTGTCCATTTCCTTCCACAGGTGCTGCCCAACTTGCTGAGTTCTTCCACCATTTTGTGTGTTGCTCCAGATTGCAGCATCTGCTCCTGGTTGAAATCTCCCTTGTGTCCCAGGTTCTGAACGTTCCTCCCTGATTGCTCACTTCCTTTAGGACATTCCTTTAAACATCCTTGAAACTTCTTGTCTACCCCGTGCCTGAATAAATAAATAAATAAATATCTCAATGGCGTCCTTCTGACACAGAGCTTTGACATTAAGGGTATGCAAGCGAGTCAGTCATAGACACAGCTTGTACTGATGTTTAATTAGTCAAAGTCATAGGTGTCATCATTTGACAGAACAAGCTGTAACAAATGTTGCAAAATCAAAGGAGCTGGTTGTGGATTACAGGAGGAATGGAGATGGGCTAACTCCTATTAACACCAATGGACCTGGGGTTGAGAGGGTGAACAGCTTTAAGTTCCTCAGCATAAACATCACTGAGGATCTCACGTGGTCTGTACACACCAGCTGTGTGGTGAAAAAAGCACAACAGTGCCTCTTTCACCTCAGATGGTTGAGAAAGTTTGGTATGGGCCCCCAAATCCTAAGAACTTTCTACAGGGGCACAATTGAGAGCATCCTGACTGGCTGCATCACTGCCTGGTGTGGGAACCATACTTCCCTCAATCGCAGGGCTCTGCAGAGAGTGGTGTGGACAGCCCAGCACATCTGCAGTTGTGGACTTCCCATGATTCAGGACACTTACAAGGACATGTGTGTAAAAAGGCCCGTAGGATCAATGGGGACCCAAGTCACCCCAACCACAATCTATTCCAGCTACCACCATCCGGGAAGTGGTACCGCAGCATAAAAGCCAGGACCAACAAGCTCCGGGACAGCTTCTTCCACCAGGCCGTCAGACTGATGAACTCATGCTGATTTGGGTGTATTCTATATTACATTGACTGTTCTATTTATTATAAATGATTATAAATTACTATGATTGTACATTGCACATTTAGATGGAGACATAATGTAAACATTTTTTATAGGCATCCGTTAGTCTCATGAGACCATGGATTTGCGCCTTGGAAGGTTTCCAGGGTGCAGGCCTGGGCAAGGTCGTATGGAAGACCAGCAGTTGCCCATGCCGCAAGTCTCCCCTCTCCACGCCACCGATGTTGTCCAAGGGAAGGGCATTAGGACCCAAACAGCTTGGCACCGGTCTCGTCGCAGAGCAATGTGTGGTTAAGTGCCTTGCTCAAGGACACAACACGCTGCCTCAGCCAAGGCTCGAACTAGCGACCTTCAAATCACTAGACGAACACCTTAACCACTTGGCCATGCGCCAACACAACATTTTTACTCCTCATGTATATGAAGAATGTAAGAAATAAAGTCAAATCAATTCAATTCAATTAAAAAAAAGACAAGAGTTCAATTCCTGCCACCATCTGTAAGGAATTTATACACTTTTCCCACAAATGTGTGGGTTTCCTCTGGGTGCTCTGGTTTCTTCCCACAGTCCAAAGATGTACAGGTTAGGGTTAGTGAGTTGTGGTACCAGAGTCATAGTGACACGTGGTCTGCCATGGTGCTTTGAAGTACGTGTGATGAAAAAAGCTGATCTTGAAGTAAAATTTAAGTTTGTATATAATATGTCACTCTATACAAATCTGAGATTCATTTTCTTCCAGGCATTTACAGAGAAAAAAGAAATGCAATAGATTTATGAAAAAATCTATAGATAAGCTAAAACTGACAAGCAACCAAAGAGCAAAAAAGATAAACTATGCAAATAAAAAAGCTACATTTATGACTTGTGGAGTCCTTGAAAGTAAATCAGTAGGTTGTACAATTAATTCAGATCCAGTGCTAATCTTTCACTCATATTTTACTCATTCCACGCTGACAAGTTCCTACCTGAAAGCCCTTTCCGATCAACAGTTCCTACCCTCCCCCCATTTGTCTCTGTTACAGTAAAGACATAGGGAATTTTTCTCCCAAAGATCCAAGCCAAATCTTGAGCAACCTATTCTTTTCTTCCAAAACTTTTACTCCTCAGGGAGCTTGTGTTAACAGTTTAACGGCTTCACATTTATCAATACAATGGTCAACTGTGTTGGTGTTTATAATGATCTTTGAACTGAGCACATATCAAAGCCACATTGCTCGGGTATTATTGACCCATTTGCTAGACCAGATAGAATCACGGACTTCCTACAGTACAAATCCATTAGTAAACAGGACAAGCTATTAACAATAGTCCAGTAGTTTTGCTGCTATAGGAGACCCCAGAGGCTACAGATGCTAGAACTTGGAGCGATCAGCAGCATGGCACAGTAGTGTTGTGGTTAGCATAATGCTTTACAGCACCGAATGGCGGAAGATTGGAGTTCAATTCCTATTGCTCTTTGTAAGGGGTTTGTATGTTCTCCTGGGAACGTGGTTTTCCAGGACAGCTTCTCCCCTTCACCATTAGATTCCTGAATGGGCAATGAGCCTATGTAAACTACCTCAATGTTTTAATTTAATGTTATTTAATGTTACCTTAATGTTATTTAATTTAATAAATTAAATTAAATAAGTAGTGCAAAAACAGAGGAAAAAAAGGAGAAAAACATTGAGGTAGTTTACATAGGCTCATTGTCCATTCAGGAATCTAATAAATTAAGTATATAGATTTCTTACTGTAACTTACTGTCAAGTTAGGAAAAGGGGAAGTACAACGAGATCTGGGTGTCCTTGTTCATCAGTCACTGAAAATAAGCATGCAGGTACAGCAGGCAGTGAAGAAAGCTAATGGCTTATTGGCCTTCATAACAAGGGGAGTTGAGTATAGGAGCAAAGAGGTCCTTCTGCAGTTGTACAGGGCCCTGGTGAGTATTGTGTACAGTTTTGGTCTCTAAATTTGAGGAAGGACAGTCTTGCTATTGAGGGGGTGCAGCAGAGGTTCACAAGGCTAATTCCCGGGATGGTGGGACTGTCATATGTTGAAAGATTGGAGCGACTGGGATTGTATACACTGGAATTTAGAAGGATGAGAGGGGATCTGATTGAAACATATAAGATTATTAAGGGATTGGACATGCTAGAGGCAGGAGACATTTTCCCGATGTTGTGGGAGTCCAGAACCAGAGGCCACAATTTGAGAATCAGGGGTAGGCCATTTAGAGCAGAGTTGAGGAAAAACTTTTTCACCCAGAGAATGTGGATCTGTGGAATGCTCTGCCTCTGAAGGCAGTGGAGGCCAATTCTCTGGATGCTTTCAGGAAAGAGTTAGATAGAGCTCTTAATGATAGCGGAATCAAGGGACATGGGGAGAAGGCAGGAACGGGGTACTGATTGTGGATGATCAGCCATGATCACAGTGAATGGCGGTGCTGGCTTGAAGGGCCGAATGGCCTGCTCCTGCACCTATTGTCTATTGTCTATTGTCTATTATAGACTTTTTATTTCCGTTGACACAAAACAACAAATTTCATGACCAATGGCAGTGATATTAAACCTGATTCTGATTCTGATTCCAATTCCTCCAGGTGCTCTGGTTTCCTCCCACATTCCAAAGACGTATGAGTTACAATTAGTTAGTGTGGGCATGCTGTGTTGACACCAGAAGCGTGGCAAGACTTGTGGGCTGCCCCTGGCACATCCTCGGACTGTGTTGGTCATTTAGACAAGACATACTGCACTGTATGTTTTGATGCTTCGAGATACATGTGACCAGTTTTTTAATCTTCGACAATCTGCTGGAGGAACTCAATGGGTTAAACAGAAACTGTGAGTGGGAAAAGGAAACTGTCGGCACTTGGGCCGAGTTTCTGCATCATGCTGAGAGTGGAGAGAGGAGATATTGTAGATTGTGATGTTAGGAGTCCATTTTACCAGGGGGCTATTCATAGTCTTAAAACAGCAGGTGGAATCTGTCTTTCAGCCTGGTGATGGATGCAGTATGGGGCAGATGTTCCAGGGCTAGAGGTGACTGGTGGAGACTTGAGGGTTGCAGACTCAGCCAGTTCCATCAAGGACACAGCCTTCCTCATCACTGAGTACCCTCACCACTGTTTCCTTTGTTACGTACCCCGTAACTGGGTTGCCAAACCAGCAGAAATGGATCACTCATTTGGAGTCTGGATTACTAGAACTAAGAAAGTTTTATTAAAGAAACAAGCAACACAGTACTCTAATCAAAAGGATAATAAATGCAACAGTTCAGCAATGATAAACACACATGTGCACAGAATTAAGATAACAGGGTCAATCAAGCTCTATCATTGTCTAGGGGTAAATGACCAGTTTCAAAGTGACGCAAAGTTCAGTTCAATTTAGTTCAGTTCAGTTCGCAGTAATCGCTGCCATGGGAGATGGTCAGTGTGGGGGAAGGAGAGAGAGAGCAAAACGAATGAATATTCAAAACGGCTTCCATACACAGACCTTCGTAGTTAGCTTTCGGGCGAGCCCTTTGTGATGTCATCTGAGGTCACCGACCGTGACCCCTCCGTTTCCCGATACGATCGTTTCTCTGCGGTGAACCCGGCACCCAGGCAAGGGTGGACACACACCAGGTTCCCGCCGATCGTGCCTTTCCACCCTGTGCGTCTATGGCCTGGTCCCGCAACCGGCCTTCCAAAACTTCCCACCGACTTGTGAGAGACGCACCGCTTCCAGGGTCTCGTTACCTCGGGTGTCGTGTGTGTCTTGCCTTAGCGAACCTGTCCCTTTTTATCCCCCTGCTGGAGTATCGCCTGTCCATCACTTCAAACAGTTCAGGGTTCAAAGGGGGAGCCGATCTTGACAGCTCTCCTTCCTTCATTAATATCTCCAAATGCTGCTCAATTGTTTTCCTTATCTCTCTCGCTCCTGAAGACAGGTGGCAGACCAACTGGTGATCCCACTGGTGCCAGCCCAGGCCAGCTAACATCTTAATTTATGTGTATTCTTGTCACACCTTGAAGCTGCACGGGTGCACGACCAAGCAGAATCTGAAATTCTCCCGCATACATAGCCTTTGTTGCTGTGCAGGGTGGGACTTTCTTTTGTATAATGTTAATATAATTTTGAAATTATGCAAATATAATTTTGAAAGTATTGTGAAATACCCTCTAAATAATTATGCATTAATAAATATAATCAATATATTTTCTAAATAATAAACAAACCTCAACCTTTACTTTGAAACATTTTAAAGCTTCAATGTATTTACATTGTCAGTGTTTCAAGTTACAACACAGTTACAAACTGTAACAATGGAAATCGGAAGTTGGTAGCTGATTGTTAATAGACCTCTGACCTGCTGCATGCCATTGCCATCTAGTCAAAACATTTTATTTTGTTGTATTGTATTCCATTATACCCTTCAATAAGTAAATAAAATCAAAAGTATGCAATTTTTCAATTTTCATTCTAAATATTCGTAGTATGCACATTACAAATTTTAAAAAAATTTAAAGTGCCATGCAGTTTTCAGACTGTGTAAACTTTTCCTGCTCAGAGCAATGGTTGGTCCACGCAGCTGTAAAAAGAAGCTAGAGGGAATGTTCACCCCATCATCCAGGACATGCCCTCTTCTCATTGCTATCATCAGGAGGTGGTACAGGAACCTAAAGACCCATACTCAATGTTTCAAGAATAGCTTCTTCCCCTCCGCCATTAGCTTTCTGAACAGTTCAGGAACCCATGAACACAACCTCATTATTCCTTTCTTTTGCACTATTTATTTATTTTTTGTAAGTTATGGTAACTTTATGTTTTTGCAATGTACTACTGCTACAAAACAACAAACGTCATGGTATATGTCAATGATGACAAATTTGATTCACATTCAGTCTGATGGAAATGTGAAAAATGATGAGCAGTTAGACTATAAGACCAAAAGGCATAGGAGCAGTATTAAGCCATTCGGCCCATCATGTTTTCGCCATCATTCCAATCTCATTGTCCTCGGCAATGATAGTAAAGCTCTAACTAACCAACGTGACTGATTTATTTTCCCTCTCTAAGGGGTTATAATCATAAAGTAATAGAACACTGCAGCACAAAATCAGGCCCTTTGGCCCATCGAGTCAGTGCCGAACTATTAATCTACCTAGTCCAATGGACCATAGCCCTCCCATCCATGCAACTAGCCAGACTGCTCTTAAATACTCAAATCAAACCAACATTTACCACTTCCACCTGCAGCTCGCTCTACATGCTCACCACCTTCTGAGTGAAGAAGTTAGATCGGGTAAACAGTCAGAAATTATACATAAACAAAGACTGACAAACAATCAGTGTGCAAAAGGAGACAAAATAGAATTTTTCTTGGCAGCGGATATCTGAAACAAGAGGTCATAGGTTGAACACAGGAGATTCTGCAGCTGTTGGAAGTCCAGAGTAACACACACAAGACCTGGAGGAACTCAGCAGGTCAGGCAGCTTCTATGGAGAGAAATAAACAGTCAAATTTTTGAGCTGCAGCCCTTCATTAGGACCTTTCACCAAGACCTATCATCATAGCTTGTCGGTGAAGGTAGAAACGAGGATGGACTGTTTTCTCCAGAGGGCTGGGATCTGGAATGCACTCATTAGTCTGGTTGAGCCCTTGAGTCGCCAAGGTGGAGAATGCTATGGACCACATGCAAATAGGTGGTGGCATTGCTTCACACACACTCAATGTTTCAAGAACAACTTCTTCCCTACCATCAGATTTCTGAATGGACAGTGAACCCATGAACACTACCTCACTATTTTCTCTCTTTCTGCTTACTTTTTAAAATTTTTTTAATTGTATCTTATAGTTTTTATTACACACTGCTGCCACAAAACAACAAATTTCACGACATACGTCTGTGATAACAAACCTGATTCTTCCTTCTCACCCCTTCGAAGCCCTTGTGGTTCCTGTGCCATGGATAAAGCTGCCTCTAACCTCCTCCTCTGTGGGACATCAGCTCCCACCTCATCCACCCCCACCCCTGCCCAACCATGAACCTCAGAGCTGTGAACCCCATCAGATTTCCCTAAACAACGAATTTCATGACATATGTCAGTGATAACAAACCTGAGACTGACCCACAGAGAAGAATTGTGGAACTGAAGGGGGTTTCCAAACTGGATAGACCAAATGGTTTCCCACATCTGGAATTATTTTGACTCCTTATGAGGGTGAAATGGAACCCAAGCTTGAAAAACATCAGTCTGATTCACTCCCTTTGGTCTGAGGACCTTGGAGCTGGCGTCATGTCAGATTCCCAAATCCTGGAATGTCTGAGAGACTTGCAGCCAGCAGTTCTCTAAGCACTACTTAATTAATTATATATGTGTGTGATCCAAGTGCTTTTGACCTTCGGTGGGGGAGCGGTGTTGAGTATCTCAGAAGCTGGGATTCTCACACACAACACTCTCTAGGGTTTACAGAGAGCGATGCAAAAAACAAAAAAAAAACCAGTGAGCAGCAATTCCGTGGGTGAAAACACCCTGTTAACGAGAGAGGTCAGAAGAGGATGGCCAACCCGGTTCAAGCTGCAGGAAGGTGAGTCAGTGACTCTGACAACCACACATTGCAACAGTGGTGTGCAGAAGAGCATCTCTGAACACTCAGCATGTCAAACCTTGAAGGATGGGCTACAGCAGCGGAAGACCATGAACATACCAGGTACAGGAGGTATCTAATAAAGTTCCGTCTGGGTAGCCTCCAACCTGATGGCATGAACATTGATTTCTCTAACTTCTGTTAATGCCCCTCCTCCCCTTCTTACCCCATCCCGAATTTATTTATTTTTCTCTCTTTCCCTCTCACGATAACTCCTTGCCTGTTTCCCAGCTTCCTCTGGTGCTCCCCTCCCACTTTCTTTCTTCCAAGGCCTTCCGTCCCATGATACTCCCCCTTCTCCAGCCTCGTATCCCTTTTGCCAATCAACCCCAGCTCTTGGCTCCATCCCTCCCCCTCCTGTCTTCTCCTATCATTTCGGGTCTCCCCCTCCCCCTTTCAAATCTCTTACTAGCTCTTCTTTCAGTTAGTCCTGACGAAGGGTCTCGGCCCCAAACGTCGACTGTACCTCTTCCTAGAGATGCTGCCTGGCCTGCTGCATTCCACCAGCATTTTGTGTGTGTTAAAAAGAATAAACAGTCAACTTTTCAGGTCAAAACCCTTCATCTTTGTTGGCCCGATAAGTTGACTCTTCATTCCTCTCCACTGATGCTGCCTGACCTGCTGAGTTCCTCCAGCATTTCGTGTGAGTTACTCCAGATTTCCAGCATCTGCAGAAACTTTGGTGTTTAAGATCTCCTGATTCCACCATCACATCTGTAAACAGTCCATGACCCCAAGGGGACAGCGCGGCAGAGTTGCTGTTAGCATAACACTATTTCAGTGCCAGCAACCCAGGTTCAATTCGTTAGTTGGTTAGTTGGTCACATGGGTGGTTATTGGGGCCTGTTAGCATGCTGTATCTCTAAATAAAAAATATATACCCTCACTATTCCTCTTTTATATAATTTATTTACTTATAGCATTTTTGTGTCTTCTACTGTACTGCTGCCACAATACAAAAAATTTCGTGACTAGCGCAGTGATTCTGATTCCAGTTCTAAGGGGACATCCCTTCATTCAGTGGCTATGCTCTCAGGTCTTAGACTTTACTATAATGGAAGCATTCTCTCCATGATAAAATCTTTAATCTCAACAATACCGTCCCACGCTAGTCCCATAACCTTTGCTTGTTTTCTTATCTGAAAACTTTTGTTACTGTTGACTAAAGTAAACTCTGTGGCACAAGCGTAAGACTAAATGTGTCAGATCTCTTGGTGGGAGAGCATTTCAGAGACAGTGACCACAGCTCCCTACCTGTACCATTGTCCTGGGTGGGGATAGGAGCAGATGGTATGGTTCAAAGTAAATTTATTATCGAAGTACATTTATGTCACCATATACAACCATGAGATTCATTTTCTTGTGAGAAAACTCAATAATTCCATAATAGAACAATAACTTTAGAGAATTAGATTATGACACGCAGTCCTCTTTTATTGTCATTTAGTAATACATGCATTAAGAAATGATACAATATTTCCTCCGGTGTGATATCACAAAACACAGGACAGACCAAGACTGAAAAAAACTAACAAAATTCACATAATTATAACATATAGTTACAACAGTGCAACAATACCATAACTTGATGAAGAAGTTCATGAGCACAGTAAAAGTTCAAAGTATGTCAAATGTCCCACATCTCACGCAGACGGGAGAAGGAAGAAAAACTCTCCCTGCCATACCCGACCACGGTCCGACTCTGAGTCATCCGAAAACTTCGAGCTCTGATCAGCTCTCCGACACCGAGTACTGAGCGCCATCTCTATCCGAGCGATTCGACCTCCATCTTGGTCGCCAACAGCAGGCAAAGCCGGGGATTTTGAGGCCTTCCCTCTGAAAGATTCCCGACCGTGCAGTCACGACAGCAGCGAACGGGCGTTTCAGAAATTTTTCCAGATGTTCCTCTGTGCTTTCACGTTCATTCTCCATCAAATCAGAATTGTCCACGGCCCCTATTTAACAGATACGATATCATTTTTCACTGGAGAGCTGCGCACGCTGAGGATTAATGAAAGACTGCACCAATTGGGCATTCAGTCAGTGTGCAAAAGACAATAAGCTGTGCAAATACAGAAAGAAATAATAATAATAAATAAATAACCAATAAATATCGAGATGAAGAGTCCTTAAAAGTAGGTGTGGGAACAGTTCAGTGATGGGGAAAGTGAAGCTGAGTGAAGTTATCCCCAGGTTCAGGAGCCAGATGGCTGAGGGGTAATAACTGTTCCTGAACCTGGTGGTGTGGGTGTTAAGGCTCCTGTAGCTTCTTCCTAATGGCAGCAGTGAGAAGAGAGCATGTCCTGGGTGGTTGGGGGTCCCTGATGATGGATACATATAGTTACAACAGTGCGAGCAATACCGTAACTTGACGAGGAACAGGCCATTAGCACGGTAAAAAATTCAAAGTCTCTCGAAAGTCCCACATCTCACGCAGACGGGAGAAGGAAGAAAACTCTCCCTGCCATGCCCGACCACCGTCCGACTCTGAGTCGTCCGAAAACAGAGTTTTGCAAACTAAGAACTTCTTCTCTTTCATCTTGTGCCAAGATAGTTAATCAAAGTTTGGCAAGTAATTTGACACCTTATGGAAACAATATGGTTAGGCCAAGGTGTGTTGCTGGGACATATAAATACCAGAGGCTGATGGGGAAGCAGCGGAGAACAGAAGAGGCTGTGAGAGGGAGAATGAGTAAGTAAGTAAATAAATAAATAAATAGTAAATTAGGGATGGGGTACGAGGGGGAGGTGAGGTATTTACGGAAGTTAGAGAAATCAATGTTCATGCCATCAGGTTGGAGGCTACCCAGACGGAACTTTATTAGGTACCTCCTGTACCTGGTATGGAAACCATAGAAAAACTACAGCACAGAAACAGGCCTTTTGGCCCTTCTTGGTTGTGCCGAACCATTTTCTGCCTAGTCCCACTGACTTGCACACGGACCATATCCCTCCATACACCTCCCATCCATGTATCTGTCCAATTTATTCTTAAATGTTAAAAAAGAACCCGCATTTACACCTCGTCTGGCAGCTCATTCCATACACCCACCACTCTCTGTGTGAAGAAGCCCCCGCTAATGTTTCCTTTAAACTTTTTTCCCCTCACCCTTAACCCATGTCCTCTGGATTTTTTTCTCCCCTTGTCTCAGTGGAAAAAGCCTGCTTGCATTCACTTTATCTATACGCACCATAATTTTATACAGCCCTATCAAATCTCCCCTCATTCTTCTACGCTCCAGGGAATAAAGTCCTAACCTATTCAATCTTTCTCTGAAACTGAGTTTCTCAAGTCCCGGCAACATCCTTGTAAACCTTCTCTGCACTCTTTCAACCTTATTAATATCCTTCCTGTAATTTGGTGACCAAAACTGAACACAATACTCCAGATTCGGCCTCACCAATGCCTTATACAACCTCATCATAACATTCCAGCTCTAATACTCAATACTTTGATTAATAAAGGCCAATGTACCAAAAGCTCTTTTTACGACCCTATCTACCTGTGACGCCACTTTTAGGGAATTTTGTATCTGTATTCCCAGATCCCTCTGTTCTACTGCACTCCTCAGTGCCTGACCATTTACACTGTATGTTCTACCTTGGTTTGTCCTTCCAACGTGCAATACCTCACACTTGTCTGTATTAAACTCCATCTGCCATTTTTCAGCTAATTTTTCCAGCTGGTCCAAATCCCTCTGCAGGCTCTGAAAACCTTCCTCACTGTCTACTACACCTCCAATCTTTGTATCATCAGCAAATTTGCTGATCCAATTTACCACATTATCATCCAGATCATTGATATAGGTGACATGGTCTTCTGCTGCTGTAGCCCATCCTTCGAGGTTTGACATATTGAGTGTTCAGAGATGCTCTTCTGCACACCTCTGTTGCAATGTGTGGTTGTCAGAGTCACTGACTCACCTTCCTGCAGCTTGAACCAGTTTGGCCATCCTCTTCTGATCTCTCTCGTTAACAGGGTGTTTCCACCCACGGAATTTACTGCTCAATGGACGCTTTCTGTTTTTTGCATCGCTCTCTGTAAACCCTAGAGAGTGTTGTGCGTGAGAATCCCAGCTTTTGAGATACTCACCATCCCCCCACCCCCCACCCGCCATCTGAAACATTCAGGGACTTGGACGAGATTTATTTGTTTGACCGTATTTTACTGATATCCTATATGTGCTCTGACTACTGGGGGATAACTCTGTTTTCTATCGCAGGAAAAATCCTCGCAAGAGTACTCCTGAACAGGTTGGTGCCCATCATTGCAGAAGAACACCTCCCAGACAGCCAGTGTGTCTTCAGAGCCAACGGGAGCACCACATGGTATTTGTTCTCAGGCAGCTCCAAGAGAAATGTAGGGAACAGAACAAGGGATTGTATGTGACGTCTGTTGATCTTACCAAAGCATTCAGCACCGTGAGCAGGGAAGGTCTGTGGCAAATCATGGAACGACTGGAATGCCCCCCAGAGTTCCTCAGCATGGTCATCCAGCTACACGAAGATCAGAGTGGCCAAGTCAGACACAACAACGATCTCTTAGAACCCTTCCCAATAGGCAACGGGGTAAAGCAAGGCTGCCCCACACTGACTCTCTTCACCGTCTTCTTCAGCATGATGCTCGAAAGAGCCATAGAAGACCTTGATGACGAGGACAGTGTCTACATCCAATACCACACCAATGGCAGCCTGTTCAACCTGAGGCGACTACAGTCCCACACCAAGACATTGGAGCAACTCATCCAAGAGCTACTCTTCACCGACGATGCTGTCCTTGTTGCCCACACAGAGACAGCCCTGCAGCGTATAACATCCTGCTTTGCAGAGGCTGCCGCGCTCTTCAGACTGGAAGTCAGCTTGAAGAAGACAGAAGTTCTCCATCAGCCCGCACCTCAGGAAGATTACCACCCTCCCCGCATCACCATCGGTGAAGTAGAGCTGAAGACAGTCCACCAGTTCAGCTACCTGGGGTGCACCATCTCGTCAGATGCCAAGATTGACAAAGAGATTGACAACAGACTGGCAAAGGCAAACAGAGCATTCAGCGGGCTGTACAAAGAGACTGGAACAACAAGCATTTGAAGGAAGGCACAAAGATCAGCGTATACAGAGCCATTGTACTGACCACCCTCCTGTACGGCTCCGAGTCGTGGGTCACCTACCGTCACCACCTATGACTCCTTGAGCGTTTCCACCTGTGCTGCCTCCGCACCATCCTCAACATCCACTGGAGTGACTTCGTCACCAACATCGAAGTCCTCGAACAGGCGGAGGTCACCAGCATCGAGGCCATGCTGTTGAAGATGCAGCTGCGCTGGACAGGGCACGTCTCCAGGATGGAGGATCATCGCCTGCCCAAGATTGTGCTGTATGGCGAACTCTCCACTGGCCACCATGACAGAAGGGCACTGAAGAAGAGGTACAAGGACTCTCTGATGAAATCCCTTGGTGCCTGTCACACTGTCCATCACCAGTGGTCTAATCTAGCCTCCGATCGCGAGGCTTGGCGACACACCATTCACCATTCTGTCTCCTCCTTCGAGAACGCGCACAGGGCTGGCATTGAGGACAAAAGGAGAAGGAGGAAGAACCATGACACAGCAGCACCAAACCCAGAGCAGAATTTTCCTTGCAGCCGCTGTGGCCGGGCCTGCCTGTCCCGTATTGGCCTCGTCAGCCACCAGCGAGCCTGCAGCAGACGTGGGCAGCCCCCTTCCTAAACCTTCGTTCACGAAGCCAAGCTATGAAGATGATATGTGCTACATGTGCCTTGTGCTGTGTATGACTATTGTTGCTGCCTTTTGCACCTTGGTCCAGGAGTAACGCTGTTTCATTTGGCTGTATTCAAGGGTAGTCATGTATGGTTGAAAGACAATTCAACTTGAACTGTAACTATAACTCAATGTTGGAGAAACTTTTCTCTGGAGTGCTGGAGGCGGAGGGGTGACCTGATAGAGGTTTATAAGATTATGAGTAGACACACCATAGTTTTCTCCCATGGTTGAGATGTCTAATACCAGAGGACATGCATTGAAAGTGAGGGAAAGAGCGTGAGCAAGATCGGGACCTTGAGCAAGACTGTGATAGGGATCATAAGAGAATCAAGGATAAGGAAAGGGAGCAGAACTGAGAATTTTAGTCTATTATAAACCAAGTCCACCTGTACATACACAGGGACACCTCATTGTCTATAGTTCACGATTATTTGCACTATTGTTTTGTTTGTTTTTTAATTCTGTACAATGAGAGCTCAGGGAAACCAGCATCAAATTCCCTGTATGTGTCGACATACTTGGCGATTATAAAGGATTCTGATTCTGATTCTGAAAGGATCAAGAGTGGGATAAGAGGAGAGAAAGAAACTGGAACCAGGAGAGATCCAAGTAGATCCAAAGAGAAAAGCCGAGCAGCAGAGCAGAAAGGTGTCCAGAGCAGTCAGAACCACTTCCTGCGCTGTCAAAGTCAACCCCTACAACCATCGTGGTGGAGGCCCCAGAACCTGACTGATTCACAGTCACAGGTCTCACCAGCCAGGCAGAGTGATTCCCTATGGCAGGAAAGACGTTATCCCACAAGAGTAAGAAATCCTCCATAGCGATTAAATCTTTAGGTCTGAGTAGGACAATTTAAAATTTACTATGCTGTCGATGTCAGTATAGTAGTTGTATTAGATAGTATACTGTGAATATGTATACGAGTTGAGATGCTTTCTATATTGAGTTGGAGTTTATAGCTAGGTATGGAGGAGTGTTGTGCATTTAATATTTCAGTGATATTTGAGTATTATTGTAAATATATTGTTTGATTAAGCATTCCTTGATGTTTAAGTAATTCATTATGGTTATATTACAAAGTACGTGAACGGTACACATCACCACACTGGGCACATGCACCTCGCTTAAAGTAAAAACGAACACACACATTTATTCTGCTGAAGGGTCTCAGCCCGAAACGTCGACTGCACTCTTTTCCACAGAGGCTGCCTGGCCTGCTGAGTTCCTCCAGCATTTTGTGTGTGTTGGTCGGATTTCCAGCATCTGTAGATTTTCTCTTGTTTGTGATACACATTTATCTCCTGGCTCCTTGATTTTATTTTGCTTAGTTTTATGCTTTGGAGTTACAAAACATAACAAATCTCTGCAGACACTCCAGTGATCCATTTATTGAAGGGTGTGGACGGGTGATGAAGGCAATCCAATTTTTAGGCCTCCACTCTGCTCTTGAAGTCCAGCGATGTGAACGGGTAACATGGATGTTGGGCTGTCCAGGTCGGAGTGTCCCAGGATTGGACATCTGTGTCAGCAGGAGACAACGGCCCGTCAGTTGGCACACCAGGAGTTTGAACCTGGAGTTTGGGGTCCCATCATTGGCTAATCCGAGGGCCAATACCAAAGATCGGAGCCTGAAGGTCAATGGGAAGTCAGGAAGTCAAAGGGTGATGGAGACTGCAGGCCTAGAGGCCTGTTCTGGAGATGGATGACTGTGGGAGGGAGGGAGGGAGGAAAGGGGTTTGTTTTGCTGTTGTTGTTTTGTTGATTGTTGTGTTTGTGTTATTCTGCTGAGCATTGTGGGTATGTTATGTTGGTGCCAAAATGTGTGGTGACACTTGCAGTCTGCCCCAGCACATTCAGAAGTGTTGGTTGTTAATGCAAATTACACATTTCACTGCGTGTTTCCATGTACCGTGCGTCCTCCAAGAGGACTGCAATCCTGTCGTGGTTTGGAGGCTCAGGTGCCTCAGTGACCCAGAGAGCTGTGTTGGCTGGAGTCAGGGCTTTGTGCTTTGGCTCATGGTAGGGTCACCCATGACAAACATGTCAAAGGGTAGAGGACGGACTTACAGTGGTCCACCGGTCCTCCAGGTTCAGGGGTTCAGCTCAGGGCTAACAACCCTGACTGGTCAAATAAAATAGTTACAGAAACAGCAATGAAGAATCCTTCGACATCTGAGTGTGATGGCATTCCGGAGTTCCCACCCCGGGACTCGCATAACTGACAGTAGTAAAAACCAAGAAGATGAAGGAAACTCTGTTGAGGACCAGAGATGCTGTCATAAATAACAGCGGTGCAACGGGCAGTAAGTAATTTCCACGTACATGTGATAAATAGAGTTCTAGATTCAAGATTATTTAATGTCATTTCCAGTACACAAGTGTAAAGGAGAAGAAAATAATTGTCAATAAATCTGTCTTCCATTTGTTCAGAGTAGGAATTAATCTTCCATTTACTCAGTACTTTGTCCACACGATTCAACAGATAGCTCTCTCAAACAAAGAATTAACTACAAACAAGCAAATCCATTTTAAAAGGTTTCGGGAATGTAGGGGGAGGGGAGTTGGAACAGAGTTTTGCAACTAAGAACTTCTTTCCCTTCATCTTGTGCCAAGACAATTAATCAAAGTTTGGCAAGTAATTTGACATCTTATGGAAACAATATGGTTAGGACATGTTGCGCGGCTGGAACATATAAATACCAGAGGCTGACTTGGAAGCGGCAGAGAGCAGAAGAGGTCTCTGCTCAGAGCGCGGGAGAGAGAGAGAGAGAGAGAGAGAGAGACAGAAAGAGAAGAGTCTGCAAGCTGCCAGCCATATCCCACCCAGCATGAAGACAGTGCCTGCTGCCTTATGCCTGCTCTCCGCCGTCGCTGCTTTTTGGAGCATTTCTCAAGGTCACTACCCTTCTCCCATTCTCCTCGGGGTATAAGTAATGGTCAGGAAGGGTGGGAAATCACAGGATTTGTGGTGGAGGGGTCTACCTCACTATTTTTCTGCTCTGTACACTGGCTTCTTCTTCTCCCCCTTTTCCTGTGGTGCACTCTCCTCTCCTTGCAGATTCCTTCTTCTCCAGCCCCTTACCTTTCCCACCCATCACCTGCTAGCTAGTCCTTCTTCCCCTCTTCCCATCTTTTTATTCCGGCATCTTGCCTCTGCCTTTCCAGTCCTGATGAAGGGTCTCAGCCCGATACGTTAACTGTTTATTCATTTCCATAGATGCTGCCTGATCTGCTGAGCTCCTCCAGCATTTTGTGTGTATTGGTCTGGATTTCCAGCACCTGCAGAACCTCCTATGTTTATAACCTCAATATTTTTTCTCACATTTTGCACGACAGATTTAATTTAATTTTTCATATATATTTCTTATTGTAATTTGTAGTTTTTATTATGTACTGCTGCCACAAAACAACAAATTTCCTGGCATACGCCGGTGATATTAAATTGGATTATGAATCTGAGACTAACTTGGGGGATTGGGAGAGGATTCCTTGGAACTGGAGACCAAAGGGACGCCAGATGCTGGAAGCTGGAGCAACAAGCAAACAGCAGCGGGTCGAGCAGCGGCTCTGGGGGGTGGGGAAAGATATTTTTGATGCTGGGGTTGCTACTGCCCTTGTTGGAATTTAGACAGTCACCTTGCTAGCATGGATCAGTTGGACTGAAGGGCCTGTTCCCTGCTGCAAGATTCCGTGACCCTGTGATCACTAACTCAGAGATTATTCATCTTCTAGCCAGCGACAGTGGCAACAGCTTGACGGACTGCTGCCTTAGAACAAGCCCAAAAATAATTCCAGTCAACTTTGTGAAATCCTACGAGGTTCAGACACCTGGGAATGGATGTAACATTCATGCTGTAATGTGAGTACTGACTCCTCATTCCCCATCGCAATTTCCCAATGGGAGGTGGGGGTAGGGTGGAAGGGGCTTGCCTAAGACGTGCTCCAGTTGGGCACTGGCAGGGGAAGAGGGAAGGCAAGGAAGGACGCAGGAATCTCCGGGAAGATCGGCCCTCGGAGAGAGTGACTAACCTCGGCTACGTCACCTTTGCCATAGGTTCCGGACCAAGAGGAACAAAGTCCTCTGTTCCCCTCCGAAGAAGGAATGGGTGCTTAACCTGATAGAGACCATTGACAATAAAAAGAAGTCGAAGAAGCTGAAGAAACTGAAGAAACAGAAGAAATCACGGTAAGGCCCTTATCACCTTCAACTCATGGCCAGTTACACAGCCCTCCTCTTCTCATACCTCCTCTCCTTTCTCTTCTTCTCTCCTTTTCCGCCTCTCCTCTCCGCTCCATGTCCTCCCCTCTCCCCTCCAAATCCACGTCCTCCCCTCTCCCCTCCACATCCTCCCCTCCCCCCCACATCCTCCCCTCTCCCCTCTCCCCTCCACGTCCACATCCTCCCTTCTCCTCTCCACATCCACGTCCTCCCCTCTCCCCTCCACATCCACATCCTCCCCTCTCCCCTCTCCCCTCCACATCCACGTCCTCCCCTCTCCCCTCCACATCCTCCCCTCCCCCCCACATCCTCCCCTCTCCCCTCTCCCCTCCACGTCCACATCCTCCCTTCTCCCCTCCACATCCACGTCCTCCCCTCTCCCCTCCACATCCACGTCCTCCCCTCTCCCCTCCACATCCTCCCCTCCCCCCCACATCCTCCCCTCTCCCCTCCACATCCACGTCCTCCCCTCTCCCCTCCACATCCACATCCTCCCCTCTCCCTCTCCCCTCCACATCCTCCCCTCCCCTCCACATCCTGCCCTCTCCCCTCTCCCCTCCACATCCTCCCCTCTCCCCTCTCCCCTCCACATCCTCCCCTCTCCCCTCTCCCCTCCACATCCTCCCCTCTCCCCTCCACATCTTCCCCTCTCCCCTCTCCCCTCCACATCCTCCCCTCCCCTCCACAGCCACATCCTCCCCTCTCGCCTCCACATCCTCCCCTCCCCTCCACATCCTCCCCTCCCCTCCACATCTACATCCTCCCCTCTCCCCTCCATGTCCTCTCTCCTCTCCCCACCACGTCCTCCCCTCTCCCCTCCACATCCTCCCCTCTCCCCATCACGTCCCCTCTTCCCTCTCCCCTCCACGTCCTCCGTCCTCTCCCCTCCACGTCCTCCCTCCTCTCCCCATCACATAGAAACATAGAAACATAGAAAATAGGTGCAGGAGTAGGCCATTCGGCCCTTCGAGCCTGCACTGCCATTTATTATGATCATGGCTGATCATCCAACTCAGAACCCCGCCCCAGCCTTCCCTCCATACCCCCTGACCCCCGTAGCCACAAGGGCCATATCTAACTCCCTCTTAAATATAGCCAATGAACTGGCCTCAACTGTTTCCTGTGGCAGAGAATTCCACAGATTCACCACTCTCTGTGTGAAGAAGTTTTTCCTAATCTCGGTCCTAAAAGGCTTCCCCTTTATCCTCAAACTGTGACCCCTCGTTCTGGACTTCCCCAACATCGGAAACAATCTTCCTGCATCTAGCCTGTCCAATCCCTTTAGGATCTTATACATTTCAATCAGATCCCCCCTCAATCTTCTAAATTCCAACGAGTACAAGCCCAGTTCATCCAGTCTTTCTTCATATGAAAGTCCTGCCATCCCAGGAATCAATCTGGTGAACTTTCTTTGTCCTCCCTCTATGGCAAGGATGTCTTTCCTCAGATTAGGGGACCAAAACTGCACACAATACTCCAGGTGTGGTCTCACCAAGGCCTTGTACAACTGCAGTAGTACCTCCTTGCTCCTGTACTCAAATCCTCTCGCTATAAATGCCAGCATACCATTCGCCTTTTTCACCGCCTGCTGTACCTGCATGCCCACTTTCAATGACTGGTGTATAATGACACCCAGGTCTCGTTGCACCTCCCCTTTTCCTAATCGGCCACCATTCAGATAATAATCTGTTTTCCTATTTTTGCCACCAAGGTGGATAACTTCACATTTATCCACATTAAATTGCATCTGCCATGAATTTGCCCACTCACCTAACCTATCCAAGTCACCCTGCATCCTCTTAGCATTCTCCTCACAGCTAACACTGCCACCCAGCTTCGTGTCATCCGCAAACTTGGAAATGCTGCATTTAATTCCCTCATCCAAGTCATTAATATATATTGTAAACAACTGGGGTCCCAGCACTGAGCCTTGCGGTACCCCACTAGTCACTGCCTGCCATTCTGAAAAGGTCCCATTTATTCCCACTCTTTGCTTCCTGTCTGCTAACCAACTCTCCACCCACACCAATACCTTACCCCCAATACCGTGTGCTTTAAGTTTGCACATTAATCTCCTGTGTGGGACCTTGTCAAAAGCCTTCTGAAAATCCAAATATACCACATCCACTGGTTCTCCCCTATCCACTCTCCCCTCTCCCCTCTTCCCTCTCCACTCTCCACTCTCCCCTCTCCCCTCATCCCCTCATCCTCTCCCTACCATTCCCACTACTCATGTTCTGTCCACTCATCTGCTCTTTCACTCTCGGTCCGTGACCCTCTCCGAACACCCTTTCAGATTCTAATTAGCATACTTATCACACATACATCAGGACTCACAGTGAAATACGCCGTTTGCTTTAAGTACCAACACAGCCTAGGGATGAGCTGGGGGCCGCCTGCAAGTGTCCAGCCCCAGTGTAACATGCCCATAGTGATTAACAGAGCAACGCCACCACCCAGCTGTCCACTCACCCCTGGTCAAGGCTGCTTCTGGGCCTCCAGCCTCCAGACCCTGGCCCAGACTTGCAGACCCTCTGATAATGGGCTTCAGATTTCCCAACCATTCGGCCTCAACTTCCAGACTTGCTAACCGGGCCACCCTCCGCACCCTCCGCACCCTCCTCCTTCCCAGCTCCCCTTTCACCCCCCTCCTCCTCTCCTGCTCCATTCTCCTCTCTCCACCCCGAAGCCTCCAGCTCCTTTTCCGGCCACCTTTTCCTTTTGGACTGGTGAGACCTCAGCACCCACCCTCACTTCCACCGTTCTTCATAATGCTTGTCGCTCTCACTCCACCATTTTGAATCACCCACCCAGGGCCCTCCCACAGAACCTCTCCCCATCGTCACTATCTATTCCCCACCTGCCCCCCTCGACCTCCCGTCACCATTGCCCAGCACCCCACTGCGTGGCATTGCCTAGGATGGTGTGGGGAGTAGTTCTCAGCACTAAGTGCACACAGAAGATAAGGGATCTGTACAGTCCATTCGGCCCACAGTGTTGTGCTGACCAACATGGGAGGAACTAATCCACTGACTGAATCTTCCTCTTCCTTCTGCAGGGCAAAGAAAAACTGAGGAGAGACTGTGGCCTGGAGACTTCCTGGATCTTCCTTCCGTTAATCTGTTCTTCTACCAAAGTTGCCCATATAATTGAGAATGCAGCGGATCTCTCTCTGCTACGATCCTCTCCTCTCCCCTCAAACAGCCTTTCCTCCGGCTTATGACCCACAGACCCCATGAGGTTGGCCCAGAGCTCATAAAGCCAGCACCTACCCCACGCTCAAGTGACAGTGAATTAGAAACCATACCAGTGAGTCCAATATTTGTCTGGGCTTGGAAATTCACTCTGTGTCTGACCCCGGGAGTGTGTGATGGGACAGTGTAGAGGGAGCTTCACTCTGTGTCTGACCCTGGGGGTGTGTGATGGGACAGTGTAGAGGGAGCGTCACTCTGTGTCTGACCCTGGGGGTGTGTGATGGGACCGTGTAGATGGAGCTTCACTCTGTGTCTGACCCTGGGAGTGTGTGATGGGACAGTGCAGAGGGAGCTTCACTCTGTGTCTGACCCTGGGAGTGTGTGATGGGACAGTGTAGAGGGAGCGTCACTCTGTGTCTGACCCTGGGGGTGTGTGATGGGACCGTGTAGATGGAGCTTCACTCTGAGTCTGACCCTGGGAGTGTGTGATGGGACAGTGTAGAGGGAGCTTCACTCTGTGTCTGACCCCGGGAGTGTGTGATGGGACCGTGTAGATGGAGCTTCACTCTGTGTAACCCCACTGTCCCTGTAATATCACTCATCTTTCAAGGCTTATTCGCTGCCACTTGATTTTACACTGCTATTTTTGGGTGGGTTCCAGGTGCTGTGTAAGCTCCTCTCTCTCCTGCCCCCACCACTCTAATCCCCATCGGAGAGGGGCCTGGGCTTGGACCGCCAACTGTGGGACAGGGCACTGGTCCTAGTGAAATGTGAACCCCCCCCCCCACTTACCCATTAGCTGCATTCCTCACCTCTGTCTCCGCAAGGTGACACTTCAAGTGAGACAGAGGACTTGCCCCCTGGGATAATGTGAATACCGATTAATGAATGTTCTTTTAATGCTGCAATCGATGCTGACTGGTGCTACTCATTACAGGTGGGAGGGGTACAGCGGGCACAAGGGCTCCTTGTCCTTCCTATCACCTGCCCTGGGACTTGGGCACTGGTGAAGTATTTGCCCCTCTCTTCCGCACTCACGTGGGGAGCTTCTGTCGGCTGTAGGCCTGACCCTTTGCTCTCTCAGGGCTTTTGGGTTTTTTTCTGGTTTAGTAAATACCTGTGTTTCTAACTATTCTCCCCCAGTGAACCACGATGAGCTGGTCAGGCAGATAGCTTCAGCACTTACATTTTATATTCAGCTTCTGTAATTTTTTAAAACTGATTTTGTACCATTCAGCACAAACACAAGGGATCTGCCGATGTCGGAAATCCAGAGCAACATACACAAAATGCTGGAGGAACTTAGCAAGTCAGGCAGCATCTCTGTAGAAGAATAAAAAGACATTGTTTCGGGCTGCGATCCTTCATCAGGACTGGAGAGGAAGAGGGAAGATGCCAGAATAAGAAGGTGGGAGGACGGGAAGAACTACAAGCTGCAGGTAATAGATGAGACCTGGTGAGGAGGTGGGGGAGGGGGATGAAGTAAGAAGAAGTTAAATTTGAGGTTTTTGCCTCAGGAGGTTCCTGTGAAGAAATGCTTCTCCGTGATCCAGTGTGTCTCGGGGAAGGACATTGATGCCTGAGATCAAAGGCCTGGTTCTTTGGAATGTGGACGGTTTCTGGGATCATCCCATTTCATGCTGGAGGGACTTTAATTAAAGAGATGTTGATGCCTTTGAGGAGAGAACGATTCCACTGGGGTGATGCAATTTGCACCATGTTTAATGGGGTTAAATATTGCAGAATTTTGTTCAGTTTTAATCTGTTCAGTATGGGAGAGCTGCACGGGTTATACAGTGAGGGTTCACTGGGTTATACAGTGAGAGTATAACAGTGTACACCTGCGGCCAAAACATTGACTGCTTTTGCCTTTCCATAGATACTACTTGACCTGCGGAGTTCCTCCAGTACTTTGTGTTTGTTGTACCATTCACCTCTTGTGTTTTGTTTTATACTTCTGTTCAATTGTTTTAAAAGAATTAATTTTGTATGGTTTTATAATGTGAAAAATAAAATTCCGTTCAAAGCTATCTGTGGTCTCGGGACCTTTATTTCCCTCTCGTCTGACTGTGAGACCTTGTTCCTTAACCCCTGCACCATTGCCCTCTTCCTCTCTGCCTCCTGACCACAAATAAGGAGGAGGCCATTCAACCCCTTGAGCCTGATCACCCTCATCGCCTCCCCCTTCTCCTCTTTGGAGTTTTCTTCTTTTGGAATTGGCATATCTCTGTCAAGGTCGGAGTTCATGCCCATGTTTTATGACCCATTACGGAGGACATTTAACAGCTTATCACATTGCTGGGTCTGGAGTCACCTATAGAACATAGAACAAGTCAAGTAATTGGCTTACCCACAGAAATGCCCTCTGGTATTAGGCATTTCAATCCTGGGGAGAAAAAAATATCGGCTGTTGATGTCAAAGTGGAGTTTATTGTCTATGTGTGCACAAAACCATTGAGAAACTTCCTTACAGCAGCATCACCGACACAGAGCGTCAGATTAGCTTTATCTGCCACATTTAAATTTATGTGTCACAAGTGTCGTCACGCCTCTGTGCCAACACAGCCTGCCCGCAATTTACCAACCCTAACCCATACGTCTTTTTGAAATGTGTTGAGGAAATTGGAGCAGCGGAGGAAACCCGCGCGGTCACAGGAAAAACGTGCAAACCCCTTACAGGCAGCGGTGGGAATTGAACCCTCATCACCGGCACTGCAAAGCGTTACTCTAACCACTACGCTACCGTGGGCAGATCAGTCCAGGGCAAGAGGGCACAGATTGAAGGCCAGAGGAGACAAGTGCAAGAGGTGTGTGTTTTTCACCTGGAGAATGGTAATTATCCGGCATATGCTGCCAGAGGAGGTGGTGAAGGCAGATGTGATTACAATGTTTACAAATACATTCAAACTGGTATTTGGATAGGAAAGGTGATGAGGGATAGGACCAAATGCTGGGAAATGGGATTGTGTATACTTGGGCGTCACCTACCTTAAAGAGGGGTAACTTCGAAGGTGTGAGACGTGAATTAGCTAAAATAGACTGGCAAATGACACTTAAAGGATTGACGGTGGATATGCAATGGCAAGCATTTAAAGATCGCATGGATGCACTACAACAATTGTTCATTCCAGTTTGGCAAAAGAATAAATCAGGGAAGGTAGTGCACCTGTGGCTGACAAGGGAAATTAGGGATAGTATCAATTCCAAAGAAGAAGCATACAAATTAACCAGAAAAAGCAGCTCACCTGAGGACTGGGAGAAATTCAGAGTCCAGCAGAGGAGGAGAAAGGGCTTAATTAGGAAAGGGAAAAAAGATTATGAGAGAAAACTGGCGGGGAACATAAAAACTGACTGTAAAAGCTTTTATAGATATGTGAAAAGAAAAAGATTGGTTAAGACAAATGCAGGTCCCTTACAGTCAGAAACAGGTGAATTGATTATGGGGAACAAGGACATGGCAGACCAAATGAATAACTACTTTGGTTCTGTCCTCACTAAGGAGAACATAAATAATCTTCCAGAAATAGTAGGGGACAGAGGGTCTAGTGAGATGGAGGAACTGAAGGAAATACATGTTAGTAGGGAAGTGGTGTTAGGTAAATTGAAGGGATTAAAGGCAGATAAATCCCCAGGGCCAGATGGTCTGCATCCCAGAGTGCTTAAGGAAGTAGCTCAAGAAATAGTGGATGCATTAGTGATAATTTTTCAAAACTCTTTAGATTCTGGACTAGTTCCTGGGATTGGAGAGTGGCTAATGTAACCCTGCTTTTTAAAAAAGGAGGGAGAGAGAAACCAGGGAATTATAGACCAGTTAGCCTAACATTGGTGGTGGGGAAAATGCTAGAGTCCGTTATCAAAGATGTGATAGCAGCACATTTGGAAAGCAGTGAAATCATCGGACAAAGTCAGCATGGATTTGTGAAAGGAAAATCATGTCTGACGAATCTCATAGAATTTTTTGAGGATGTTACTAGTAGAGTGGATAGGGGAGAACCAGTGGATGTGGTATATTTGGATTTTCAGAAGGCTTTTGACAAGGTCCCACACAGGAGATTAGTGTGCAAACTTAAAGCACACGGTATTAGGGGTAAGGTATTGATGTGGATAGAGAATTGGTTGGCAGACAGGAAGCAAAGAGTGGGAATAAACGAGGCCTTTTCAGAATGGCAGGCAGTGATTAGTGGGGTACCGCAAGGCTCAGTGCTGGGACCCCAGTTGTTTACAATATATATTAATGACTTAGATGAGGGAATTAAATGCAGCATCTCCAAGTTTGCGGATGACACGAAGCTGGGTGGCAGTGTTAGCTGTGAGGAGAATGCTAAGAGGATGCAGGGTGACTTGGATAGGTTAGGTGAGTGGGCAAATTCATGGCAGATGCAATTTAATGTGGATAAATGCGAGGTTATTCACTTTGATGGCAAAAACAGGAAAACAGATTATTATCTGGATGGTGGCCGATTAGGAAAAGGGGAGGTGCAACGAGACCTGGGTGTCATTATACACCAGTCATTGAAAGTGGGCATGCAGGTACAGCAGGCGGTGAAAAAGGCGAATGGTATGCTGGCATTTATAGCAAGAGGATTCGAATACAGGAGCAGGGAGGTACTACTGCAGTTGTACAAGGCCTTGGTGAGACCACACCTGGAGTATTGTGTGCAGTTTTGGTCCCCTAATCTGAGGAAAGACATCCTTGCCATAAAGGGAATACAAAGAAAGTTCACCAGATTGATTCCTGGGATGGCAGGACTTTCATATGAAGAAAGACTGGATCGACTAGGCTTATATTCGTTGGAATTTAGAAGATTGAGGGGGGATCTTATTGAAACGTATAAAATCCTGAAGGGATTGGACAGGCTAGATGCAGGAAGATTGTTCCCGATGTTTGGGAAGTCCAGAACGAGGGGTCACAGTCTGTGGATAAAGGGGAAGCCTTTTAGGACCGAGATTAGGAAAAACTTCTTCACACAGAGAGTGGTGAATCTGTTGAATTCTCTGCCACAGGAACCAGTTGAGGCCAGTTCATTGGCTATTTTTAAGAGGGAGTTAGATATGGCCCTTGTGGCTAAAGGGATCAGGGGGTATGGAGGGAAGGCTGGTACAGGGTTTTGAGTTGGATGATCAGCCATGATCATACTGAATGGCGGTGCAGGCTCGAAGGGCCGAGTGGCCTACTCCTGCACCTATTTTCTATGTTTCTATGTTTCTACAGCATGGTGGAGGGGAACTGAAGAAGGCAGCTTCTGTGCTGGAGGACTCAAAGACTAATAACTTTATTTGTCACATGTATATCAAAACATACCGTGAAATGTGTTGTTTGCATCAAATCAAGTTGGCCAGTATTGTGGTGAGGGCAGCCCGCCGCTGTTGCCACGTGAGAGGGAACTGAAGTAGTTATAGGAAAGCTGTGTCGTCGCGGTGAGAATATGAGAGCAGGGTTCTTCCAGTAAGATGGTAGTGCGCTTGGATGCAGCAGTTCTGCGAAGTCAGCCCTACTGACGTTGAATGCCAGCTTGTTGCTGTGGCACCACTCCACTAGTTGGCATACCTTACTCCTGTACGCCCTCTCGTCATCACCTGAGATTCTACCAACAATAGTTGTATCATCAGCAAATTTATAGATGGTATTTGAGCTATGCCTAGCCACACAGTCATGGGTACAGAGAGAGTAGAAAGCAAATCCTATAGAATACAAGTCCTTAGATAAAAAAGTTAAAAACTTGTGTCAAAAAAACAAAGAAGAATGGTTAAACCAGGAATGTGAGCAATTAGAAAGACAATAGACAATAGGTGCAGAAGTAGACCATTCGGCCCTTCGAGGCTGCACCACCATTCTGAGATCATGGCTGATCCTCTACTATCAATACCCGGTTCCTGCCTTGTCCCCATAACCCTTGATTCCCCTATCCAGAAGATGCCTATCTAGCTCCTTCTTGAAAGCATCCAGAAAATTGGCCTCCACTGCCTTCTGAGGCAGCGCGTTCCATACCTCCACAACTCTCTGGGAGAAGAAATTCCTCCTCAACTCTGTCCTAAATGACCTACCCCTTATTCTTAAACCATGCCCTCTGGTACTGGACTCTCCCAGCATCTGGAACATATTTCCTGCCTCTATCTTGTCCAATCCCTTAATAATCTTATATGTCTCAATCAGATCCCCCCTCAATCTCCTTAATTCCAGCGTGTACAAGCCCAGTCTCTCTAACCTCTCTGCGTAAGACAGTCCGGACATCCCAGGAATTAACCTAGTGAACCTACGCTGCACCTTCTCCACAGCCAGGATGTCCTTCCTTAACCCTGGAGACCAAAACTGCACACAATTAACCCTGGAGACCAAAACTGCACACAAAACTGCAGAAAGAATCCCTATTACTGATCCAAAAAGGTTACATCAACAAATCAAGAATATCACTGGTAAAAAGCTCCTCTGTTCTTCAGGTGGATGTTTGAAAGCAAAAGACGGTACTATTATCATGGATAAAGATGAGATTATGAACAGATGGACTGAGTATATTCAGGAATTGTTTGAAGACAATCGAGGCGAAAAACCAGAAATGAAGAAGAACATTGAAGGTCCAAGTATTTTAAAACCTGAAGTTTGTAATGCAATAAATAAGATGAAGAAAGGAAAGGTAGCAGGTCCTGATGAATTAGTAATAGAACAAATTATCGCCCTTGAAGATTATGGAATTGAAAAACTTACTGATTTAATCAATGACATTTATGAGACTGGAATAACACCAGAAGAGATGAAAAAAATCAGTATTTATCACTCTTCCTAAGAAACCTGGAACAATAGAATCTGAATTACAAAGAACCATTAGTTTAATGAGTCATATCACTAAGATACTTCTAAGAATTTTGATGACAAGAGCTAAAAGTTAAATACTGTCACAATGGCGGGCAGGGGGGAGGCGCTGGGAGTGGACCCAAATGCAAGACAAAAACACTATGTGAGGCAAACTAAACTGAGTTTATTGCCCGTTGCAAGGAGAGCAAAGCAGAAGCGGGAAATAGCATAATGGACAAGGAACAGGCCCTGGACTAAGGTTGGGACACAGGGACTGTGCTAAGGCTAAGACTAGGAAAGTGAGACCAGGTTAAGGAACTAGGAACCTGGACAAGGACTCCGAGCCAGAGACTGTGACAGGAACCCAGAACCTAGGTCTTGACTTGGGCTTGGATCCCCAGATCCAGGCGAAGACAAGACGTGGCTAGGCTCCAGGACAAGGCACATGGACAGGACACAGACTAGGAGCAGGGACAGGAACACAGACTTGGGCTTAGGGATGGGACATGGAACTCAGGACCCAGACATGGGCTTGATACCCGGAACCTCCAGGGCCAGGGCTCGATACCCGGAACCTCCAGGGCCATCCAGGGACTCTTCTTACTTACAAGACAGACTCAGACACGGGACATAAAACACTGAGCCGGCAATCCTCCTTAGACACAAGACGGAGTCAGGACTCTACTTGACACAGGGTCAGGACCCTTCCAGGGTTCAGGGCCGAGACCCCTTTTAGATGTAGGACATGGATAGGGAGACCACACAACAATGGACAGTACTATAACTGGGCACAAGTACGCTCCAAGCAGTGGAGAGCTCTGGACTCACCCTGGCAGGTTAACTTTGACTGACCTGCTCTGGCAAGGGAAGGCGGCTTGCTGGCACTTGCTTCAGGAGCAGACTAGGCTTGCTCCGGCAAGAACTTAGTTAGCTCTTGCCAGATGCCATTGACTCGCACTACCTTCGGTGACTTCATTAACACTCTTGCGCCGAACAGCTGAAAGCCGGAGACTATAAACTGCCAGTTAAGCCGAGAGTAAATTGCCTCCAATCACCAAGCCCGAGGGACACAGGAAAACAGGGAACCAAACGAAAACAGGGAGTCAACGGTCCGGATCGTAACACAAACAAAGTAAGTTTAAAGGGAAACACCTCCCTTACCCTACACATGCCCTTACACTTCCTCCCTCACCACCATTCAGGGCCCCAAACAGTCCTTCCAGGTGAGGCGACACTTCACCTGTGAGTTGGCTGGGGTGATATACTACATCCGGTGCTCCCGATGTGGCCTTTTATATATTGGCGAGACCCGACGCAGACTGGGAGACCGCTCTGCTGAACATCTATGCTCTGTCCGCCAGAGAAAGCAGGATCTCCCAGTGGCCACACATTTTAATTCCACATCCCATTCCCATTCTGATATGTCTATCCACGGCCTGCTCTACTGTAAAGATGAAGCCACACTCAGGTTGGAGGAACAGCACCTTATATTCCGTCTGAGTAGCTTCCAACCTGCTGGCATGAACATTGACTTCTCTAACTTCCACTAATGCCCCACCTCCCCCTCGTACCCCATCCGTTATTTATTTATATATACACATCCTTTCTCTCTCTCTCTCCTTTTTCTCCCTCTGTCCCTCTGACTATACCCCTTGCCCATCCTCTGGGCTTTCCCCCCCTCCCACTTTTCCTTCTCCCTGGGCCTCCTGTCCCATGATCGTCTCATATCCCTTTTGCCAATCACCTGTCCAGCTCTTGGCTCCATCCCTCCCCCTCCTGTCTTCTCCTATCATTCCGGATCTCCCCCTCCCCCTCCCACTTTCAAATCTCTCACTTGCTCTTCCTTCAGTTAGTCCTGACGAAGGGTCTCAGCCCGAAACGTCGACTGTACCTCTTCCTAGAAATGCTGCCTGGCCTGCTGCATTCACCAGCAACTTTGATGTGTGTTGCTTAAATTTAAAGGGAACCCGATCCGGACCATGACAAATACAAGCTGAAAGAGGTAAAGAACAATGTGGTTTTGTGAAAGACAAAGGTACAAGATACGTGATATTGATGTTAAGGATACTATCAGAACGAGCTATTCAAGTGCAAAAAGATTTGTTTGATTTATCGACTACACAAAAGCATTTGATAAAATGAAGCACAATAATTTATTCGAAATATTATGGGAAATTCTAGAACTAGATTCGAAAGACCTCCACCTAATCAGAAATCTGTACTGGGAACAAACTGCCACTGTAAGAATAGATGGAGAAGTGAGTCAGTTTACGAAAATCAAGAGAGGCTTTAGACAAGGGCGTGTTTTCTCCCCTGATTTGTTTAATGTGTACAGTGAAACAATATTACAAAAAATAAGAGACATCTTGGGAATCAAAGTTGGTGGTGAAAACATCAATAATTTCAGATATGCGGATGACACTGTGTTAATTGCAAGTACGGAGGAAGAACTACAAAACTTAATTGATATAGTTGTTGAAGAAAATGCAAAAATGGGTCTATCAATTGCAAAAAGACAGAATGTATGGTGATATCCAAAAAGGAGAATCCTATCTGCAGGCTGAGAATAAACGGGGAAGACATAAAACAAGTACAGAACTTTTGCTACTTAGGAAGCTGGGTGACATCAGATGGCAGGTGTGACATGGACATCAAAAGAAGAATAGGGATGGCAAAAGACGCCTTTACGAGAATGAAGAGTATACTGACCAACACTAAGCTAGGCATGACAACCCACCTCAGAGCACTGAAATGTTATGTTTATCCAGTTATGTTATATGGCTCAGAATGTTGGGCAATATCTAGTAACATGAGGAAACGAATTGAAGCAGCAGAGATGTGGTTTTTGAGGAGGATGCAAAGAATATCATGGATGAAACAAATATCTAACGAGGATGTCATGAACAGAGCAAACACAAAAAGAGAAATAATGTATGATTTCATGAAAAGGCAACATAACTTCATTGGACATGTGATTAGGAAAGAGGAGTTAGAATGCATAATAATTAGGGGAAAGATTGAAGGGAAGAAAGCAAGAGGAAGGCAAAAACAAATGATGATGGAGACAGCAGCCAGCGAATTGGAAATGAATACCAATGAATTGACCCACTTGACCCAAAATAGGAGTGTGTGGGCCATGGCAGTCAAAGCTCAAACTGAGCATGGCACCTGATGATAGAACATAGAACATAGAACATAGAATAGTACAGCACAGTACAGGCCATTCAGCCCATAATGTTGTGCTGACCTTCAAACCCTGCCTCCCATATAACCCCCCACCTTAAATTCCTCCATATACCTGTCTAGTAGTCTCTCAAACTTCACTAGTGTATCTGCCTCCACCACTGACTCAGGCAGTGCATTCCACGCACCAACCACTCTCTGAGTAAAAAACCTTCCTCTAATATCCCCCTTGAACTTCCCACTCCTTACCTTAAAGCCATGTCCTCTTGTATTGAGCAGTGGTGCCCTGAGGAAGAGGCGCTGGATATCCACTCTATCTATTCCCCTTATTATCTTGTACACCTCTATCATGTCTCCTCTCATCCTCCTTCTCTCCAAAGAGTAAAGCCCTAGCTCCCTTAATCTCTGATCATAATGCATACTTTCTAAACCAGGCAGCATCCTGGTAAATCTCCTCTGTACCCTTTCCAATGCTTCCACATCCTTCCTATAGTGAGGCGACCAGAACTGGACACAATACTCCAAGTGTGGCCGAACCAGAGTTTTATAGAGCTGCATCATTACATCGTGACTCTTAAACTCTATCCCTCGACTTATGAAAGCTAACACCCCATAAGCTTTCTTAACTACCCTATCCACCTGTGAGGCAACTTTCGGGGATCTGTGGACATGTACCCCCAGACCCCTCTGCTCCTCCACACTACCAAGTATCCTGCCATTTATTTTGTACTCTGCCTTGGAGTTTGTCCTTCCAAAGTGTACCACCTCACACTTCTCCGGGTTGAACTCCATCTGCCACTTCTCAGCCCACTTCTGCATCCTATCAATGTCTCTCTGCATTCTTTGACAATCCTCTACACAATCCACAACACCACCAACCTTTGTGTCATCTGCAAACTTGCTAACCCACCCTTCTACCCCCAGATCCAGGTTGTTAATAAAAATCATGTAGAGGTCCCAGAACAGATCCTTGTGGGACACCACTAGTCATAATCCTCCAATCTGAATGTACTCCCTCCACCACGACCCTCTGCCTTCTGCAGGCAAGCCAATTCTGAATCCACCTGGCCAAACTTCCCTGGATCCCATGCCTTCTGACTTTCTGAATAAGCCTACCGTGTGGAACCTTGTCAAATGCCTTACTAAAATCCATATAGATCACATCCACTGCACTACCCTCATCTATATGCCTGGTCACCTCCTCAAAGAACTCTATTAGGCTTGTTAGACACGATCTGCCCTTCACAAAGCCATGCTGACTGTCCCTGATCAGACCATGATTCTCTAAATGCCCATAGATCTTATCTCTAAGAATCTTTTCCAACAGCTTTCCCACCACAGACGTAAGGCTCACTGGTCTATAATTACCCGGACTATCCCTACTACCTTTCTTGAACAAAGGGACAACATTTGCCTCCCTCCAATCCTCCGGTACCATTCCCGTGGACAACGAGGACATAAAGATCCTAGCCAGAGGCTCAGTAATCTCTTCCCTCGCCTCGTGGAGCAGCCTGGGGAATATTCTGTCAGACCCTGGGGACTTATCCATCCTAATGTATTTTAACAACTCCAACACCTCCTCTCCCTTAATATCAACATGCTCCAGAACATCAGCCTCACTCATATTGTCCTCACCATCATCAAGTTCCCTCTCATTGGTGAATACTGAACAGAAGTATTCATTGAGGACCTCTCTCACTTCCACAGCCTCCAGGCACATCTTCCCACCTTTATCTCTAATCAGTCCTACCTTCACTCCTGTCATCCTTTTGTTCTTCACATAATTGAAGAATGCCTTGGGGTTTTCCTTTACCCTACTCACCAAGGCCTTCTCATGCCCCCTTCTTGCTCTTCTCAGCACCTTCTTAAGCTCCTTTCTTGCCTCCCTATATTCCTCAATAGACCCTTGATCCTTGCTTCCTAAACCCCATGTATGCTGCCTTCTTCCACCTGACTGGATTTTCCATCTCACTTGTCACCTATGGTTCCTTCACTCTACCATTCTTTATCTTCCTCATCAGGACAAATTTATCCCTTACATCCCGCAAGAGATCTCTAAACGTCGACCACATGTCCATAGTACATTTCCCTGCAAAAACATCATCCCAATTCACACTCGCAAGTTCTAGCCTTATAGCCTCATAATTTGCCCTTCCCCAATTAAACGTTTTCCTGTCCTCTCTGATTCTATCCTTTTCCATGATAATTATAAAGACCAGGGGGCGGTGGTCACTGTCCCCCAGATGCTCACCCACTGAGAGATCTGTGACCTGACCCGGTTCATTACCTAGTACTAGATCTAGTATGACATTCCTCCTGGTCGGCCTGTCCACATACTGTGACAGGAATCCGTCCGGGACACACTTAACAAACTCTGCCCCATCTAAACCCTTGAAACTAATCAGGTGCCAATCAATATTAGGGAAGTTAAAGTCACCCATGATAACAACCCTGTTATAAGCGGGACACCAGCATTCTGGCAGGCAGGTTTGCCTCTGCAACACGGGTGTGTTTAAACTAAGTAGTGGTGGGGAGGGGACGAACTGGAAGCATAAGGATGGAGATAAAGGGAAAGTGAGAATAAGAAAAGTTAAGAAAGACAGCAGAATCAACAGAGCAGAAAGCTGAAGAAGGAATCGTACAGTATGGCCAAGTGAAATAGGAATTGATATGGGAGGTGAGGGAGTAATGAATTAAAAGTATTATATATAAATGCACGGAGTATAAGAAATAAAGTAGATGAGCTTGAGGCTCAGTTGGAAATTGGTAAGTATGATGTTGTGGGAATAACAGAGACATGGCTTCAAGTGGACAGGGCCTGGGAAATGAATATTCAAAGGTATACGTCCTATCGAAAGGACAGACTGATGGGCAGAGGGGCTGGGGTGGCTCTGTTGGTGAGGAATGATGTTCAGTCCCTTGCGAGGGGGGACATAGAATCAGGAGACGTTGAGTCAGTATGGATAGGACTGAGAAATTCTAAGGATAGAAAGACCCTAATGGCAGTTATCTACAGGCCCCCAAACAGTAGTCTGGATGTAGGGTGTAAGTTGAATCAAGAGTTAAAATTGGCATGTCACAAAGGTAATGCTACAGTTGTTATGGGGGATTTCAACATGCAGGTAGACTGGAGGAATCAGGTTGGTACTGGACCCCAAGAAAGGGAGTTTGTGGAGTCCCTCCAAGATGGATTCTTAGAACAGCTTGTACTGGAGCCTACCAGAGAGAACTCAATTCTAGATTTAGTGTTGTGCAATGAACCGGATTTGATCAGGGACCTCGAGGTAAAGGAACCATTAGGAGGTAGTGACCATAATATGATAAGTTTTAATCTACAGTTTGAGAGGGAGAAGGGAAACTCAGAAGTGTCAGTATTACAGTTGAACAAAGGGAACTATGGTGCTATGAGGGAGGAGCTGGCCAAAGTTCAATGGAACAATACCCTAGCAGGGATGACAGTGGAACAGCAAGGGCAAGTGCTTCTGGGAATAATGCGGAAGGTGCAGGATCAGTTCGTTCCAAAGAGGAAGAAAGATCCTAAGGGGAGTAAGGGGAAGCCGTGGCTGACAAGGGAAGTAATGGACAGTATAAAAATCAAAGAGAAGAAGTATAACATAGCAAAGTTGAGTGGGAAGCCGGAGGATTGGGAAACTTTTAAAGAGCAACAGAAGGTAACTAAAAAGGCAATAGGCGGAGAAAAAATGAGGTACGAAGATAAACTAGCCAAGGATATAAAGGAGGATAGTAAAAGCTTCTTTAGGTATGTGAAAAGGAAAAAAATAGTTAAGACCAAAATTGGGCCCTTGAGGACAGAAACTGGTGAATTTATTATGGGGAACAAGGAAATGGCAGACGAGTTGAACAGGTACTTTGGATCTGTCTTCACTAGGGAAGACACAAACAATCTCCCAGATATAATAGTGGCTAAAGGACCGAGGGTAATGGATGAATTGAAGGAAATTTATATTAGGCAGGAAATGGTGTTGGATAGGCTGTTGGGTCTGAAGGCTGATAAGTCCCCAGGACCTGATGGTCTGCATCCCAGGGCACTAAAGGAGGGGGCTTTAGAAATCGTGGACACATTGGTAATCATTTTCCAATGTTCTATAGATTCAGGATCAGTTCCTGTGGATTGGAGGGTGGCTAATGTTGTCCCTCTCTTCAAGAAGGGAGGAAGAGAGAAAACAGGGAAGTATAGACCTGTTAGCCTGATGTCAGTTGTGGGAAAGATGCTGGAATCAATTATAAAAGATGAAATAGTGGCACATCTGGATAGTAGTAACAGGATTGGTCCAAGTCAGCATGGATTTACAAAGGGGATATCGTGCTTGACTAATCTTCTGGAATTTTTTGAGGATGTAACTATGAAAATGGACAGGGAGAGCCAGTGGATGTAGTGTACCTGGACTTTCAGAAAGCCTTTGATAAAGTCCCACATAGGAGATTAGTGGGCAAAATTAGGGCACATGGTATTGGGGGCAGGGTACTGACAAAGATTGAAAATTGGCTGGCTGACAGAAAACAAAGAGTAGCGATTAACGGGTCCCTTTCAGAATGGCAGGCAGTGACCAGTGGGGTACCGCAGGATTCAGTGCTGGGACCGCAGCTGTTTCCAATATATATTAATGATTTAGATGAGGGAATTAAAAGTAACATTAGCAAATTTGCCGATGACACAAAGCTGGGTGGCAGTGTGAAATGTGAGGAGGATGTTATGAGTATGCAGGGTGGCTTGGACAGGCTGGGTGCGTGGTCAGATGCAGTTTAATGTGGATAAATGTGAGGTTATCCACTTTGGTAAGAACAGGAAGGCAGATTATTATCTAAATGGAGTCAAGTTAGGAAAAAGGGAAGTACAATGAGATCTAGGTGTTCTTGTACATCAGTCACTGAAAGCAAGCATGCAAGTACAGCAGGCAGTGAAGAAAGCTAATGGCATGCTGGCCTTCATAACAAGGGGAATTAAGTATAAGAGCAAAGAAGTCCTTCTGCAGTTGTACAGGGCCCTGGTGAGACCACACCTGGAGTACTGAGTGCAGTTTTGGTCTCCAAATTTGAGGATGGACATTCTTGTTATTGAGGGAGTGCAGCGTAGGTTCACAAGGTTAATTCCCAGGACGGCAGGACTGTCATATGTTGAAAGATTGGAGCGACTGGGCTTGTATACTCTGGAATTTAGAAGGCTGAGAGGGGATCTTATTGAAACTTATAAGATTATTAAGGGATTGGACACACTGGAGGCAGGGAGCATGGTCCCGCTGATGGGTGAGTCCAGAACCAGAGGCCACAGTTTAAGAATAAGGGGTAGGCCATTTAGAACGGAGTTGAGGAAAAACTTTTTCACCCAGAGAGTGGTGGATGTATGGAATGCTCTGCCCAGAAGTCTGTGGAGGCCAAGTCTCTGGATGCTTTCAAGAAAGAGATGGATAGAGTTCTTAAAAATAGTGGAATCAAAGGTTATGGGGATAAGGCAGGAACTGGATACTGATTGTGGATGATCAGCCATGATCACAGTGAATGGCGGTGCTGGCTCGAAGGGCCGAATGGCCTACTCCTGCACCTATTGTCTATTGTCTATTTCTTTTATCCATGTGCCTAAGAATCTCTCAGAAGTCCCTAATATGTCTGCCTCCATCACCAGCCAGACAGATGATTCCACACATCAGTACATCGAGGTAGTACAAGAAATACAGGATGCAGAATAAAGTGTTACAGTTACCAAGGAAGTGCAATGTAAGTCAACAGTGATGTGCAAAGGCCAGGATGGGGTGGTTTGGGAGATCAAGAGATCACCTTTAGTGTGTGAAAGGCCATGATACCAGCAAGATAGAAGCTGTCCTTGAGCCTGGAGGTAAATGCTTTCAGACTTTAATATCTTAAACACAAGAGACTCTACAGGTGCTGGAACTCCAGAGCAACACACACAAACATGCTGGAGGAACTCAGCAGGTCAGGCAGCATCTGTGTAAGCGGATAAACAGTCGACATTTTGCACCGATCGCTTCATCAAGACTGGAAGGGAAGGGGGCGTGAAGCCAGAATCAGAAAGGGGGGTTGGGGAGATACAAGCTGGCAGGTGATAGGTGAGACCAGGTGAGGAGAAACAGAGAAATTGACTGAAAAATGGCAGATGGAGTTTAATCCAGATAAATGAAAGGTAATGAGCTTTGGGAACACTATTGAGGCTTGGGCTTACACATTGAATATTTGGGTCCCAGGGACTATTGAGGAAGAGTGGAAGCTTTGAGGAAAGTTCAAAGGAGACGTGCGGACCCTGGGGTGTTGGTGAAGGCAGGTACGATAGGTGGAGTGTTTAAGAGGCTTCTAGACAGAAACATGAATTTGCAGAGAATGAAGCGAGAGAGGAAGAGATAGCGAAGATATTGTCATATTGTCAGAAAGGATTTAGTTTAAGTTGGTGTCGCGTTTGAGGTGGGCTATGGGGTCTGCCGCTGTTCCTGTGGTGTACAGTGTGCCGTGTGTTTCATGTATCTCTGTACTGGTAAACCAGTTACTGAACATGGCACTCACAGAGAATACCTCCTGGGATAGGGTCACAGATGTTTCCATCACCGTCCCTCCTATCTAGAATGTAGCACAGCACTGGAACCGACCCTTTGGCCCGTAATGTTATGCCAGACCAAGTTAATTAAATCAAGTGGCTAAACTAATCCCCTCTGCCTACACAATGTCTATATCCCTCAGGTCAGCACATGGATGTGAGGGAAATGGAGGGTTATGGACATTGTGGGGCATCTCTTAAAAACTCCTAAGCAGCACATTACAGACACCCCACAACTCTGTGAAAAGAACCGTGCCCCTCACCTGATATGCATACCATCTGGCCCTAGACATTTCAAACCTGGGAAAAAGCTACTCCCTGGCCACTCTCTCTATGCCTCTTATAATCTTATAAACCTCTATCTGATCTCCCCTCAGCCTCCACCACTCCTGAGAAAGCAACTCATGTTTGTCCAGCCTCTGGTTATATCACATGTCCTCTAATCCAGAAGGTATCCGGTTAAACTTTCTTCTGCACCCGTTCCAAAACCTCAGCATCCTTCCTATAATGAGTTGAGCAAACCTGTACACAATACTTCAGATAACAGCCTAACTCGAGCTTTTTAAAGCTGCAATGTAACTTCCTGACTTCTGAACTCAGTACCTCGACTAATAAAGACAAGAACGCCGCCTGCCTTTTTAACCACCTCATCAGTCTGTGTAGCCACTTTCAGGGAGATGTGAACTTGGACCCCAGGTTCCGTCTGCTCAGAAACACTGTTAAGGGTCTCGCCCTCAACATTGTACTGCCTATTTATATATGATCAATCAAAGTTCAAAATTCAAAGTAAATTTATGATCAAAGTACATAACTGTCACCATACACAACCTTTTACTTGCGGGCATGCTCAATAAATCAATAAAGGAATAGTAACCATAACGGAATCAATGAAAGACCGCAACGGCTTGGGAATTGAACCAGTGTGCGAAATATAACAATTTGTGCAAATACAGAAAGAGAGAACCAGTAATAATAAATAAATGAACAATAAATATCGAAAACATGAGATGAAGGGGCCTTGAAAGTGAGTCCATAGGTTGTGGGAACAGTTCAGTGATGGGGCAAGTGAAGTTGATTGAAGTTATTCCTGATGGTTGAGGTGTAATAACTGTTCCTGAACCTGGTGGTGTGGGTCCTGAGGCTCCTGTACCTCTTTCCTGATGGTCGAGGGGTAATAACTGTTCCTGAACCTGGTGGTGTGAGTCCCCAGGCTCTTGTACCTCCCTCCTGGGATGCAACACTTCACATTTGGCTGAGTTAAACTCCGTCTTCCATTTCTCTGCAACTGATCTATATCCCACTGTATTGTTTGTCAGGCATCTACGTCACCAACTCGATTGTCATCTATTGGCATAGGAAAACTTGGGCAAGTTTGGACGAAGAACCTTGCCCCCCCCATCACAACCCTACCCATGTACCCGCCCCCCCCCACCAAGTACTACCAGCCTCCTCCCCATAGCTATGAATCAGTGGTGCTCTAGCACTGCTGGGCCACCACAGGCTCCCTTCCTGTATACTATGAACTTCAGATATGACACTAAATCATGCCATGTGCAGAAATTCTGTGATGACTCAGCAATAGTTGGGTGTATCAAGGGAGGACAGGAGGATGAATACAGGGCCCTAGTGGAGGACTTTGTCAAATGGTACAAGCTGAATCATCTGCAGTTCAGCATCAGTAAGACAAAGGAGATGCTGATGGACTTCAGGAAGACTGAGCCTGCACTGCTCCCTGTTACTGTTGATGTGAGGACGTGGATGTGGTGAGGACCTACAAGTACCTGGGGGTGCACCTGGATGACAGATTTGAGTGGAGCACCAACTCAGAGGCTGTGTACAAGAAGGGCCAGAGTCACCTCTACTTCCTGAGGAGACTGAGGTCCTTTGGAGTATTCAGGCCTCTCTCTCACATGTTCTACCAGTCTGTTGTCACCAGCACAATCTTCTATGTGGTGGTGTGCTGGGGCAATGGCATCAACACGGGTGATGCCAACAGGCTCAATAAACTGATTAGAAAGGTTGACTCTGTTATAAGAGTCAAACTGGACACACTGGAGGCTGTGGTGGAACAAAGGACCTACGGAAAATCCTGGCAATTCTGGACAATGTTTCTCACGCTCTGCATGTCACCTTGGCTGGATAGAGGAGCACTTTTAGTAATAGACAAAGACATGAGAAGATAAGAAATAGGAGCAGGAGTCGGCCATCAGGCCTGTGAAGCCTGCTTCCCCATTCAATAAGATCATGGCTGATCTGGGCTTGGACTCATCTCCACGTACCTGCCTTTTCCCCATAATCCTTAATTGCCCTACTATGCAAAAATCTATCCAACCTTATATTAAATATATATTACAGAGGTAACCTCCACTGCTCCATTGGGCAGAAAATTCCACAGATTTATCACTCTCTGGTTCCTCCTCATCTCCGACTGAAATCTACTCCACCAAATCTTGAGGCTATGTCCCCTAGTTCTAGTCTCACCTACCAGTGGAAACAACTTTCCTGCCTCTATCTTATCTACTCCTTTCATAATTTATATATTTCTATAAGATCTCTTCTCATTCCTCCAAATGCCAGCAAGTTCAGTCCTAGGTGACTCAATCACTCCTCATAGGTTAACCCCTTCATCCCTGGAATCAACCTGGTGAACTTCCTCTGCACTGCCTCCAAAGCCAGTATATCCTTCCTCAAGTAAGGAGACCAGGACTGCACACAGTACTCCAGGTGCGGCCTCACCAGTACCCTGTACAGTTGCAGCATGTCCTCCCTGCTCTTGAGTTCAATCCCTCTAGCAATGACGGCCAACATTCCATTTGCCTTCTAATATTTGTGTAAGGAGGTTTCGTCTCTTATGTTACTAATTAAAATGGTTTCTTTGTTATGTTAAATGCTGAGAAAGTCTCCAGCTAGACAATTGCTTGGGTTAATACAGACAGCAGGGTGCCATTAGCCAATTGGGATAGTTGTTATGATTTTGGTGTATCTGGGAGATTTGTATGCACGGGGTTTTGGGGCAGAAGGCGGGAAAGCAAGACAGAGGATGGACCAGGTGCTGTGATGTCCGCTAACGGGGTCGGACCCCGAGGAGGGCGTTCGGCGAGGAGACGGAGACGGACTCATGTGCAGCATCTGGTCGACCACTGTATTTGGTCCCAGGCGGCCGGTCGAGGTGGTCCGAGGGGTCACAGGGGGAAGAAGAAGGGTCCCGAGGGGTCACAGGGGGAAGAAGAAGGGTCCTGAGCTCCAACTGTTTGTGAACGAAGAGATTGAACTTTGATAAGTGTGGCGCCTTTTATTTTCCTTTTATATTATAGTCTCTATTAATTATATAGTTCCAGTAATATCTATAAACTGTAAATCATTTAATCATATCTGGTGTTTTGTCTGTTATTTGGGCGGGGTGGGGTACATCACGCAGCATCCACACAAACTAATTACCCGGTTTGGTGGGGCCGAGGGCTGTTTCCCTAGACGACAGGGAGCCGAGCGACCCTGAGGCTGGCCGGGGGGGGGGCTACATTTGTATACCTGTGCACTTGCAATGCTACTGTGATACTGTAATTTCCTTTGGGATTCATGAAGTATCTATCTAACAGAGATAATGGCATGCAATGTTTTCTGGCTGGGAGAATGATGAGCTGTTGTTTGTGAAAATCTGTGAACGCAGATGTTTGCAACTACAGGATGAGGGACAAGGCACATTCCCGGAGAGCTTACTTCGCACACTCACTGTGTGCGGTCTGAGCAACACTTTGTATTGAAGAACGGAGGAGGGCTTGCCAGTAGGAGACACAGGAAAGTCTGCAAGTGCTGGAATCTGGAGAATGGCATGAGATGCTGGAGGAACTCAGTGAGGTGAGCAGCATCTGCAGAGGGAAATGGGCAGTCAACGACTCGGGTCCAGACATTTCATCCAGGCTCAGTCTGGCTCAACTAACAGTTGAGATCACCAGAGATCACAGAGGAGAAACTGAGAAATGGTCTCACAGAACTCCCATTAAGCACAGGTGAACTTCTTCAAAGTGTACAGTACGTACCTTGAGGAGAACCCATGAACGCATCCTCTCTATTTTGTTATCCTTTTCAATTACATTTATTAAAGTTTTCAATGGTCCTTATATCAACGGACCAGATGATAATGTGGTTAACTGAACCAGCAAGGTTGCAATGACAGCAAGTTTGGGAGTGAAGTGGACAGTGAGAGCGAGATTGGGGGCATAGGGGACAGCAAGAGCAACATTGGGGCTGTGGTGAACAATGACAGTGAGATTAGGGGTGTAGTGGACAGTGACAGCAAGATTGGGGGTGTAGTGGACAGTGACAGTGAAATTGGGGGTGTAGTGGACTGCAACAGTGAGATTGGGGTGTAGGGAACAGCGACAGTGAAATTAGGGACGTAGTGGACTATGACAGCAAGATAGTGGGTGTATGGAACAACGATAGTGAGATTGGGGTGCAGTGGACAGTGACAGTGAGATTGGGGGTGTAGGGAACAGCAACAGTGAGATTCGGGGTGTAGTGAACAGTGACAGTGAGATTGAGGGTGTAGCGGACAGCAAGATCGTGAATGGGGGTGTAATAGACAGTGACAGTGAGATTGGGGCTGTAGCGAACAGTAACAGTAAGACTCGGGGTGTAGTGGACTGCAACAATGAGATTGGGGGTGTAGTGCACAGTCACAGCGAGACTGGGGGTGTAATAGACTGCAACAGCAAGATTGGGGGTGCAGAAAACAGCGACAGTGAGATTAGGGATGTAGTGGACCGCGACAGCGAGATTGGGGGAGTAGTCAACAGCGACAGCAAGATTTGGGGTGTAGTGGACAGGTTCAGTGAGATTGGGGCTGTAGTGGACAATTACAGTGAGATTGGAGGTGTAGTAGACAGCGACAGTGAGATTTGGGGCTGTAATGGACAGCGACAGAATGTATGGGGGTGTAGCGGACAACTAGAGGGAGATTGGGATTGTTGTGGACAGCGACAGTGAGGTTAGCGATGTAGTGGACCGTGACAGTGAGATTGGGGGTATAGTGGACACTGATAGCGAGATTGGGGCTGTAGTGGACAGTGAGAGTGAGATTGGGGGTATGGTGGACACTGACAGTGAGATTGGGGGTGTACTAGACAGTGACAGCGAGGTTGGGGGTGTAGGGAACAGTGACAGTGAGACTGGAGGTGAAGTGGACATCGAGAGTGAGATTGCGGGTGTAGTGGACAGTGACAGTGAGATTTGGGGTGTAGTGGACAGTGACAGTGAGACTGGGGGTGAAGTGGATATTGAGAGTGAGATTGCGGGTGTAGGGTACGATAGCGAGATTGGGGGTGTCGTGGACAACGAGAGTAGGATTGGAGGTGTAGTAGACAGTGACAGTAAGATTGGGGGTGTAGTAGACAGGGACAGTGAGATTGGGGCTATCCAGGACAATGACAGCGTGATTGAGGGTGCAGTGGAGAGCGACAGCGAAATTGAGGGAGTAGTACACAGCAAGAGTGAGATTACAGGGGTAGTGGACAGTGACAGGGAGATTGGAGGTGTAATGGAGAGCGACAGTGAGATTGGGGCTGTAGTGAACAGTGACAGTGAGATTAGGGTGCAGTGGACAGTGACAGTGAGATTGGGGTTGTAGTGGACAGTGACAGTGAGATTGGAGGTGTAGTGGACAGTGACAGGGAGATTGGGGTTGTAGTGGACAGTGACAGTGAGATTAGGGTGCAGTGGACAGTGACAGTGAGATTGGGGTTGTAGTGGACAGTGACAGTGAGATTGGAGGTGTAGTGGACAGTGACAGGGAGATTGGGGTTGTAGTGGACAGTGACAGTGAGATTAGGGTGCAGTGGACAGTGACAGTGAGATTGGGGTTGTAGTGGACAGTGACAGTGAGATTGGAGGTGTAGTGGACAACAGTGAGGTTGGGGCTGTGGTAGACAGTGATTGTGAGATTGGGGATGCAGTGGACAGTGACAGTGACATTGGGGCTACAGTTAACAGCGACAGTGAGATTGGGGCTGTAGTAAACAGTGACAGTGAGATTAGGGCGTATTGGACAGCGACAGTGAGATTGAGGGACTAGTGGACAGTGCCAGTGTGATTGGGTATGTAGTGGACAACAACAGCGAGACTGGGGGTGTAGTGCACAGCGAGAGCGAGATTAAGGGTATAGTGGACAGCGAGAGCGAGACTGGGGCTTTAATGGACAGTGACAGCGAGATTGTGGTGTAGAGGACAGCGACAGTAAGATTGGGGCTATAGATGACAGCGACAGTGAGGTTGAGGCTGTAGTAAACAGCGACAGTAAGATTGGGGTTGCCCAGGACAGTGACAGTGAGATTGGGGGTATAGTGGACAGTGACAGCGAGATTGGGGGTGTAGTGCACAGCGACAGCGAGATTGGGGGTGTAGTGAATAGCGAGAGCGAGATTTGGGGTGTAGTGGATAGCGACAGCGTGATTGGGGTGTCGTGGACAACGAGAGCGAGATTGGGGCTATAATAGACAGTGACAGTGAGATTGTGGTGTAGTGGACAGGGACAGTAAGATTGGGGGTGTAGTGGACAATGACAGTGAGACTGGGGGTGAAGTGGACATCGAGAGTGAAATTGCCGGTGTAGTGTACAACGAGAGCGAGATTGAGGGTGTAGTGGACAGCGACAGCGAGTCTGCGGTTGTCGGGGACAGTGTCAGTGAGATTGGGGGTGTAGAGGACAGCAAATGCGAGATTGGGGCTATAGTGGACAGTGACAAGGAGATTGGAGCCGTATTGTTCAGTGACAGTGAGATTGTGCTGTAGTGGACAGTGACAGTAAGATTAGGAGTGTAGTGGACAGTGACAGCGAGATTAGGGATGTAATAAACAATGATAGCGAGATTGGGAGGGTAGTAGTCCGCAACAGCGAGATTGGGGGTGTTGGGGACAGTGGCAGCATGATTGGTTGCGTTGTGGACAGCGACAGTGAGATTAGGGGTGTAGTGGACAGTGACAGTGAGATTGGGGGTGTAGTGGCCAATGACAGTTAGACTGTGGGTGAAGTGGACATCGAGAGGGAGATAGCAGGTGTAGTGCACAGCGAGAGCGAGATTTGGGGTGTAGAGGACAGCGACAGAGAGATTGGGGTGTCGAGGACAACCAGAGCGAGATTGGGGCTGTGATGGGCAGCGAATGTGAGATTGTGGGTGCAGTGGACAACGAGAGCGAGATTGGGGCTATAGTGGACATTGACAGTGAGATTGGGGCTGTAGTGGACAGTGAGAGTGGGATTGGGGGTGTGGTGGACATTGACGGTGAGATTGGGGGTGTACTGGACAGTGACAACGAGTTTAGGTATGTGGTAAACAGTGACAGCGAGATTGGGAGTGTAGTAGTCCGCAACAGCGAGATTGGTGTGTAGTAAACAGTGACAGTGAGATTGGGGCTGTAGTGGACAGTGAGAGTGGGATTGGGGGTGTGGTGGACATTGACGGTGAGATTGGGGGTGTACTGGACAGTGACAACGAGTTTAGGTATGTGGTAAACAGTGACAGCGAGATTGGGAGTGTAGTAGTCCGCAACAGCGAGATTGGTGTGTAGTAAACAGTGACAGTGAGATTGGGGGTGTAGTGGACTGCGACAGTGAGATTGGATGTGTAGTTGACAGCGACAGTGAGATTGGATGTGTAGTTGACAGCGACAGTGAGACTGGGAGTGTAGTGGACTGTGACAACGAGATTGGGGGTGTAGTGGACTGTGACAGTAAGATTGGGGGTGTAGTGGACCGCGACAGTGAGATTCGTGGTGTAGTGGACAGCGACAGCAAGATTGGGGTGTCGTGGACAATGAGAGCGAGATTGGGGCTGTGCTGGACAGCGAATGTGAGATTGTGGGTGCAGTGGACAACGAGAGCGAGATTGGGGCTATAGTGGACAGTGACAGTGAGATTGGATGTGTAGTGGACAATGACAGTTAGACTGAGGGTGAAGTGGACATCGAGAGTAAGATTGCGAGTGTAGTGTACAACGAGAGCGAGATTGGGTGTGTCCTGGACAGCGGGAGCAAGATTGGAGCTGTAGTGGACAGCACCAGTAAGATAGGGGGTGTAGTGGACAGCGACAGTGAGACTGGGGCTATAGTGGACAGTGACAGTGAGGTTGGGGCTGTAGTGGACAATGACAGTGAGATTTGGGGCGTAGTGGACAGTGGAAGTGAGATTGGTGGTGTAGTGGACAGTGACAGTGAGATTAGGGGTGTAGTGGACAGTGACAGTGAGATTAGGGGTGTAGTGGACAATGACAGTGCGACTGGGGGTGAAGTGGACATGGAGAGTGAGATTGCGGGTGTAGTGTACAATGAGAGCGAGATTGTCTGTGTCGTGGACAGCGGGAGCCGGATTGGAGGTTTAGTGGACAGCGACAGTGAGATTGGGGGTGTAGTGGACAGTGACAGCGAGATTGGGAGTGTAGTAGTCCGCAACTGCGAGATTCGGGGTGTAGGGAACAGTGACAGTGAGGTTGGGGGTGTAATGGACCGCGACAGGCGATTGGGGGTGTAGTTGAGAGCGACAGTGAGAGTGGAGCCGTAGTAAACAGTGACAGTGAGATTGCCGGTGTAGTGTACAATGAGAGCGAAATTGGGGGTGTAGTGGACAGCGAGAGCAGGATTGGAGGTGCAGTGGACAGTGACAGCGAGATTGGGGGTTTAGTGCACCGCGAGAGCGAGATTAGCGGTGTAGTGGACTATGACAGCGTGATTGCTTCTGTAATGGACACCAACAGCGAGACTGGGTGTGTAGTGCACAGCGAGAGCGAGATTTCGGGTGTAGTGGATAGGGACAGCGGGGTTGGGAGTGTGGCGGACAACGAGAGAGAGATTGGGGGTGTAGTGGACAGTGACAGAGAGATTGTGGTGTAATGGACAGTGACAGTGAGATTGGGGGTGTGGTGGACAGTGACAGAGAGATTGTGGTGTAATGGACAGTGACAGAGAGATTGGGTGTGTAGTGTACAGTGTCATTGAGTTTGGTGGTGGACAGTGAGAGTGGGATTGGTGGTGTAGTGGACAGCTAGAGCAAGATTGGGGATGTTGTGGACAGTGACAGTGAGAGTTTATACGAGACGACAAGACAACGACAGTCCATTCGAGTCGCGACAAACGGCCTGCCTACTCAGCCGGATGCAAGACGACGAAATGCAAAGCTCGACAGTCCATTCGAATCTCGGCTCGTAGTAGCGGCAACCACCAGCAAATCTCAGCTGGCCATGGAAACGGCAGAATTCGTACCTTTGGCTCGGAGTGGCGGCAGCCGCCGGTAGCTCAGCTGGACACGAAAACGACGGTATCCACAAAGCGCCCGGGCATCGAAGCCACTTAAGAGTCCACAATGAACGGGGACCCGAATCGGGCACAACTGGACTCGCTCAGGTGACGGTCCAGCACCGAGTAGCTGTAATCCGGAGCTTTTATGCTCTTCGGCTCGGATGGGAAACAGCGACAGTGAGATTAGGGGTGTAGTGGACAGTGACAGTGAGATTGGGGGTGTAGTGGCCAATGACAGCTAGACTGAGGGTGAAGTGGACATCGAGAGTGAGATGGTGGGTGTAGTGTACAACAAGAGCGAGATTGGAGGTGTAGTGATCAGCGACAGCGAGATTCGGGGTGTAGTGCACAGCGAGAGCGAAATTTGGGGTGTAGTGGACAGCGACAGTGAGATTGCGGTGTTGTGGACAATGAGAGCGAGATTGGGGCTTTAGTGGACAGTGACAGTGAGATTGGGTTTGTAGTGGACAGTCAGAGTGAGCTTGGGGGTGCAGTGGACAGTGAGAGTGGGATTGGGAGTGTGGTGGACATTGACAGTGAGTTTGGGGGTGTATTAAACAGTGACAGCGAGACTGGGAGTGTAGTAGTCCGCAAAAGCGAGATTGGGGTGTAGGGAACAGTGATAGTGAGATTGGTGGTGTAGTGGACCACGATAGCCAGATTGGTGGTGTAGTTGCTAGTGACAGCGAGCTTCGGTGTGTAGTTGACAGCGACAGTGAGATTGGATGTGTAGTTGACAGCAACAGCGAGATTGGGAGTGTAGTGGACTGTGACAGCGAGATTGGGGATGTAGTGGACCGTGACAGTGAGAGTGAGGGTGTAGTGGACCGCGACAGTGAGATTGGGGGTGTAGTGGACCGCGACAGTGAGTTTCGGGGTTTAGTGGATCGCCACAGTGAGACTAGGGGTGCAGTGGACATCGACAGCGAGACTGTGTCACAATGGGGGCATTGGAAGCAGACGCAAACGCAAGACACAGACACTGAAGTACAAGGAACAGGATTGACTAGAGTAGGGATGTGACAGGATACAGACAAGGATAGGGACAAGAACACAGATTTGGGCTAGGACAAGGACAAGACAGGGAACCCGGACAAGGAACTAAGAACTAGAAGCCTGGACTAGGGGGAGCAGGACCAGGACTAGGAACCTTAGACTAGGAGACAAGGCTTGGACTCCCAGAGAGAGACTAGACAAGGACCCAGAACCTGGATCTTGTCTTGGGCTCATACCCCAGAACCAGGCGAGGACATGACATGGCTTCAGGACAGGAAGTGGCTGGGGTCTAGAGGCCTGAGTTTAGAGACAGGCTGGGGTCTTGGCTCGTGAGGCCTGAGGCTGGAGTCTTGGCTCTTGAACTTGGAGACAGGCTGGGGTCTTGGGTCTCAAGGCTGCAGGCAGGGATCTTGGGTCTCGAGGCTGCAGGCAGGGATCTTGGGTCTCGAGGCTGCAGGCAGGGATCTTGGGTCTCGAGGCTGCAGGCAGGGGTCTTGGGTCTTGGAATGCGGAAGGCTGGAAGCTGGAGCTCGGAGACAGACTGGGAACTGTACATCAACAGAGAGCCGGGACTTATCCTTGGAAAAGCCGGGACCCATCTTTAACACGACACCAACGCGAGACAGGACAGTACATAGCCATAGAGCCGGGACTATACTTAGACAAGCCGGGACTCAACTTCTTCTCCACACCAAGGTGGGACAGGACCATCCATCGGGTAATGGCAGAACATCCGGACTTACCCAACAGAGGCAAAGACAAGACAGATTGCCCCACAGGGCAACTGCAGAACAGCCTGACTTACCCCACGGAGGCGAGATTTGGGGTGTACTGGACAGTGAAAGTGAGATTGAGAGTGTAGTGGGTAATGAGAGCTAGGCTGGGGCTGAAGTGTACAACGAGAGTGAGATTGGGGTTGTCGGGGACAGTGACAGTGAGATTGGGGGTGTGGTGGACAGCGACAGCGAGCTTGGGGCCATAGTGGACAGTGATAATGAGACTGGGGCCATATTGAACAGTGACAGTGAGATTGTGGTGTAGTGGACAGTGACAGTGAGATTGTGGTGTAGTGGACAGTGACAGTATGTTTGCAGGTGTAGTGGACAGTGACAGTGAGATTGGGGCTGTAGTGGACAGTAAGAGTGAGATTTGGGGTGTAAATGACATTAACAGTGAGATTGGGGGTGTATTGGACAGTGACAGCGAGATTAGGTGTGCAGTAAACAGTGACAGCGCGATTGGGAGTGTAGTAGTCCCTAACAGCGAGACTGGGGGGTGTAAGGAACAGTGACAGTGAGATTGGGGGTGTCGTGAACCGCAACAGCTAGATTAAGTGTGTAGTTGAGAGCAACAGCGAGCTTGGGGGTGTAGTTGATAGCGACAGTGAGATTGGGGCTGTCGTGGACAGTGACAGGCAGATTGGGGCCGTACTGGACAGTGACAGGGAGATTGGGGTGTAGTGGACACTGATAGCAAGATTAGGGGTGTAGTAAACACTGACGGAGAGATTGGGAGTGTAGTAGTCCGCAACAGCGAGATTGGGGGTGTAGGGGACTGTGACAGTGAGGTTGGGGTGTAGTGGACCGCGACAGCGCGATTGGGGGTGTAGTTGAGAGCGACAACGAGAGTGGATGTGTAGTAAACAGTGACAGTGAGATTGCCGATGTAGTGTACAACGAGAGCGAAATTGGGGGTGTAGTGGACAGCGAGAGCAGGGTTGGAAGTGTAGTGGACAGTGACAGCGAGATTGGGGGTTTAGTGCACCGCGAGAGCGAGATTAGCGGTGTAGTGGACTGTGACAGCGTGATTGCTTCTGTAGTGGACACCGACAGCGAGACTGGGTGTGTAGTGCACAGCGAGAGCGAGATTTTGGGTGTAGTGGACAGCGACAGCGAGATTTGTGTGTCGTGGACAACGAGAGCGAGATTGGGGCTGAGATGGACAGTGAAAATGAGATTTGGGGTGTAGTGGACCGCAAGAGACGATTGGGGGTGAAGTGGGCAGCAACAGCAAGAGTCGGGCTGTAGTGATCGGTGACAGTGAGATTGGGGGTGTAGTGGACAATGACAGTTAGACTGGGGGTTTAGTGGACAGCAAGAGCGAGATTAAGGGTGAAGTCGTTATCGATAGCGAGATTTGGGGTGTAGTAGACAGTGACAGTGAGATTGGATGTGTAGTGGACAATGACAGTTAGACTGAGGGTGAAGTGGACATCGAGAGCGAGATGGTGGGTGTAGTATACAACGAGAGCGAGATTGGGGGTGTAGTGAGCAGAGACAGCGAGATTCGGGGTGTAGTGCACAGTGAGAGCGAAATTTGTGGTGTAGTGGACAGCGACAGCAAGATTGGGGTGTCGTGGACAATGAGAGCGAGATTGGGGCTGTGCTGGACAGCGAATGTGAGATTGTGGGTGCAGTGGACAACGAGAGCGAGATTGGGGCTATAGTGGACAGTGACAGTGAGATTGGATGTGTAGTGGACAATGACAGTTAGACTGAGGGTGAAGTGGACATCGAGAGTAAGATTGCGAGTGTAGTGTACAACGAGAGCGAGATTGGGTGTGTCCTGGACAGCGGGAGCAAGATTGGAGCTGTAGTGGACAGCACCAGTAAGATAGGGGGTGTAGTGGACAGCGACAGTGAGACTGGGGCTATAGTGGACAGTGACAGTGAGGTTGGGGCTGTAGTGGACAATGACAGTGAGATTTGGGGCGTAGTGGACAGTGGAAGTGAGATTGGTGGTGTAGTGGACAGTGACAGTGAGATTAGGGGTGTAGTGGACAGTGACAGTGAGATTAGGGGTGTAGTGGACAATGACAGTGCGACTGGGGGTGAAGTGGACATGGAGAGTGAGATTGCGGGTGTAGTGTACAATGAGAGCGAGATTGTCTGTGTCGTGGACAGCGGGAGCCGGATTGGAGGTTTAGTGGACAGCGACAGTGAGATTGGGGGTGTAGTGGACAGTGACAGCGAGATTGGGAGTGTAGTAGTCCGCAACTGCGAGATTCGGGGTGTAGGGAACAGTGACAGTGAGGTTGGGGGTGTAATGGACCGCGACAGGCGATTGGGTGTGTAGTTGAGAGCGACAGTGAGAGTGGAGCCGTAGTAAACAGTGACAGTGAGATTGCCGGTGTAGTGTACAATGAGAGCGAAATTGGGGGTGTAGTGGACAGCGAGAGCAGGATTGGAGGTGCAGTGGACAGTGACAGCGAGATTGGGGGTTTAGTGCACCGCGAGAGCGAGATTAGCGGTGTAGTGGACTATGACAGCGTGATTGCTTCTGTAATGGACACCAACAGCGAGACTGGGTGTGTAGTGCACAGCGAGAGCGAGATTTCGGGTGTAGTGGATAGGGACAGCGGGGTTGGGAGTGTGGCGGACAACGAGAGAGAGATTGGGGGTGTAGTGGACAGTGACAGAGAGATTGTGGTGTAATGGACAGTGACAGTGAGATTGGGGGTGTGGTGGACAGTGACAGAGAGATTGTGGTGTAATGGACAGTGACAGAGAGATTGGGTGTGTAGTGTACAGTGTCATTGAGTTTGGTGGTGGACAGTGAGAGTGGGATTGGTGGTGTAGTGGACAGCTAGAGCAAGATTGGGGATGTTGTGGACAGTGACAGTGAGAGTTTATACGAGACGACAAGACAACGACAGTCCATTCGAGTCGCGACAAACGGCCTGCCTACTCAGCCGGATGCAAGACGACGAAATGCAAAGCTCGACAGTCCATTCGAATCTCGGCTCGTAGTAGCGGCAACCACCAGCAAATCTCAGCTGGCCATGGAAACGGCAGAATTCGTACCTTTGGCTCGGAGTGGCGGCATCCGCCGGTAGCTCAGCTGGACACGAAAACGACGGTATCCACAAAGCGCCCGGGCATCGAAGCCACTTAAGAGTCCACAATGAACGGGGACCCGAATCGGGCACAACTGGACTCGCTCAGGTGACGGTCCAGCACCGAGTAGCTGTAATCCGGAGCTTTTATGCTCTTCGGCTCGGATGGGAAACAGCGACAGTGAGATTAGGGGTGTAGTGGACAGTGACAGTGAGATTGGGGGTGTAGTGGCCAATGACAGCTAGACTGAGGGTGAAGTGGACATCGAGAGTGAGATGGTGGGTGTAGTGTACAACAAGAGCGAGATTGGAGGTGTAGTGATCAGCGACAGCGAGATTCGGGGTGTAGTGCACAGCGAGAGCGAAATTTGGGGTGTAGTGGACAGCGACAGTGAGATTGCGGTGTTGTGGACAATGAGAGCGAGATTGGGGCTTTAGTGGACAGTGACAGTGAGATTGGGTTTGTAGTGGACAGTCAGAGTGAGCTTGGGGGTGCAGTGGACAGTGAGAGTGGGATTGGGAGTGTGGTGGACATTGACAGTGAGTTTGGGGGTGTATTAAACAGTGACAGCGAGACTGGGAGTGTAGTAGTCCGCAAAAGCGAGATTGGGGTGTAGGGAACAGTGATAGTGAGATTGGTGGTGTAGTGGACCACGATAGCCAGATTGGTGGTGTAGTTGCTAGTGACAGCGAGCTTCGGTGTGTAGTTGACAGCGACAGTGAGATTGGATGTGTAGTTGACAGCAACAGCGAGATTGGGAGTGTAGTGGACTGTGACAGCGAGATTGGGGATGTAGTGGACCGTGACAGTGAGAGTGAGGGTGTAGTGGACCGCGACAGTGAGATTGGGGGTGTAGTGGACCGCGACAGTGAGTTTCGGGGTTTAGTGGATCGCCACAGTGAGACTAGGGGTGCAGTGGACATCGACAGCGAGACTGTGTCACAATGGGGGCATTGGAAGCAGACGCAAACGCAAGACACAGACACTGAAGTACAAGGAACAGGATTGACTAGAGTAGGGATGTGACAGGATACAGACAAGGATAGGGACAAGAACACAGATTTGGGCTAGGACAAGGACAAGACAGGGAACCCGGACAAGGAACTAAGAACTAGAAGCCTGGACTAGGGGGAGCAGGACCAGGACTAGGAACCTTAGACTAGGAGACAAGGCTTGGACTCCCAGAGAGAGACTAGACAAGGACCCAGAACCTGGATCTTGTCTTGGGCTCATACCCCAGAACCAGGCGAGGACATGACATGGCTTCAGGACAGGAAGTGGCTGGGGTCTAGAGGCCTGAGTTTAGAGACAGGCTGGGGTCTTGGCTCGTGAGGCCTGAGGCTGGAGTCTTGGCTCTTGAACTTGGAGACAGGCTGGGGTCTTGGGTCTCAAGGCTGCAGGCAGGGATCTTGGGTCTCGAGGCTGCAGGCAGGGATCTTGGGTCTCGAGGCTGCAGGCAGGGATCTTGGGTCTCGAGGCTGCAGGCAGGGGTCTTGGGTCTTGGAATGCGGAAGGCTGGAAGCTGGAGCTCGGAGACAGACTGGGAACTGTACATCAACAGAGAGCCGGGACTTATCCTTGGAAAAGCCGGGACCCATCTTTAACACGACACCAACGCGAGACAGGACAGTACATAGCCATAGAGCCGGGACTATACTTAGACAAGCCGGGACTCAACTTCTTCTCCACACCAAGGTGGGACAGGACCATCCATCGGGTAATGGCAGAACATCCGGACTTACCCAACAGAGGCAAAGACAAGACAGATTGCCCCACAGGGCAACTGCAGAACAGCCTGACTTACCCCACGGAGGCGAGATTTGGGGTGTACTGGACAGTGAAAGTGAGATTGAGAGTGTAGTGGGTAATGAGAGCTAGGCTGGGGCTGAAGTGTACAACGAGAGTGAGATTGGGGTTGTCGGGGACAGTGACAGTGAGATTGGGGGTGTGGTGGACAGCGACAGCGAGCTTGGGGCCATAGTGGACAGTGATAATGAGACTGGGGCCATATTGAACAGTGACAGTGAGATTGTGGTGTAGTGGACAGTGACAGTGAGATTGTGGTGTAGTGGACAGTGACAGTATGTTTGCAGGTGTAGTGGACAGTGACAGTGAGATTGGGGCTGTAGTGGACAGTAAGAGTGAGATTTGGGGTGTAAATGACATTAACAGTGAGATTGGGGGTGTATTGGACAGTGACAGCGAGATTAGGTGTGCAGTAAACAGTGACAGCGCGATTGGGAGTGTAGTAGTCCCTAACAGCGAGACTGGGGGGTGTAAGGAACAGTGACAGTGAGATTGGGGGTGTCGTGAACCGCAACAGCTAGATTAAGTGTGTAGTTGAGAGCAACAGCGAGCTTGGGGGTGTAGTTGATAGCGACAGTGAGATTGGGGCTGTCGTGGACAGTGACAGGCAGATTGGGGCCGTACTGGACAGTGACAGGGAGATTGGGGTGTAGTGGACACTGATAGCAAGATTAGGGGTGTAGTAAACACTGACGGAGAGATTGGGAGTGTAGTAGTCCGCAACAGCGAGATTGGGGGTGTAGGGGACTGTGACAGTGAGGTTGGGGTGTAGTGGACCGCGACAGCGCGATTGGGGGTGTAGTTGAGAGCGACAACGAGAGTGGATGTGTAGTAAACAGTGACAGTGAGATTGCCGATGTAGTGTACAACGAGAGCGAAATTGGGGGTGTAGTGGACAGCGAGAGCAGGGTTGGAAGTGTAGTGGACAGTGACAGCGAGATTGGGGGTTTAGTGCACCGCGAGAGCGAGATTAGCGGTGTAGTGGACTGTGACAGCGTGATTGCTTCTGTAGTGGACACCGACAGCGAGACTGGGTGTGTAGTGCACAGCGAGAGCGAGATTTTGGGTGTAGTGGACAGCGACAGCGAGATTTGTGTGTCGTGGACAACGAGAGCGAGATTGGGGCTGAGATGGACAGTGAAAATGAGATTTGGGGTGTAGTGGACCGCAAGAGACGATTGGGGGTGAAGTGGGCAGCAACAGCAAGAGTCGGGCTGTAGTGATCGGTGACAGTGAGATTGGGGGTGTAGTGGACAATGACAGTTAGACTGGGGGTTTAGTGGACAGCAAGAGCGAGATTAAGGGTGAAGTCGTTATCGATAGCGAGATTTGGGGTGTAGTAGACAGTGACAGTGAGATTGGATGTGTAGTGGACAATGACAGTTAGACTGAGGGTGAAGTGGACATCGAGAGCGAGATGGTGGGTGTAGTATACAACGAGAGCGAGATTGGGGGTGTAGTGAGCAGAGACAGCGAGATTCGGGGTGTAGTGCACAGTGAGAGCGAAATTTGTGGTGTAGTGGACAGCGACAGCAAGATTGGGGTGTCGTGGACAATGAGAGCGAGATTGGGGCTGTGCTGGACAGCGAATGTGAGATTGTGGGTGCAGTGGACAACGAGAGCGAGATTGGGGCTATAGTGGACAGTGACAGTGAGATTGGATGTGTAGTGGACAATGACAGTTAGACTGAGGGTGAAGTGGACATCGAGAGTAAGATTGCGAGTGTAGTGTACAACGAGAGCGAGATTGGGTGTGTCCTGGACAGCGGGAGCAAGATTGGAGCTGTAGTGGACAGCACCAGTAAGATAGGGGGTGTAGTGGACAGCGACAGTGAGACTGGGGCTATAGTGGACAGTGACAGTGAGGTTGGGGCTGTAGTGGACAATGACAGTGAGATTTGGGGCGTAGTGGACAGTGGAAGTGAGATTGGTGGTGTAGTGGACAGTGACAGTGAGATTAGGGGTGTAGTGGACAGTGACAGTGAGATTAGGGGTGTAGTGGACAATGACAGTGCGACTGGGGGTGAAGTGGACATGGAGAGTGAGATTGCGGGTGTAGTGTACAATGAGAGCGAGATTGTCTGTGTCGTGGACAGCGGGAGCCGGATTGGAGGTTTAGTGGACAGCGACAGTGAGATTGGGGGTGTAGTGGACAGTGACAGCGAGATTGGGAGTGTAGTAGTCCGCAACTGCGAGATTCGGGGTGTAGGGAACAGTGACAGTGAGGTTGGGGGTGTAATGGACCGCGACAGGCGATTGGGGGTGTAGTTGAGAGCGACAGTGAGAGTGGAGCCGTAGTAAACAGTGACAGTGAGATTGCCGGTGTAGTGTACAATGAGAGCGAAATTGGGGGTGTAGTGGACAGCGAGAGCAGGATTGGAGGTGCAGTGGACAGTGACAGCGAGATTGGGGGTTTAGTGCACCGCGAGAGCGAGATTAGCGGTGTAGTGGACTATGACAGCGTGATTGCTTCTGTAATGGACACCAACAGCGAGACTGGGTGTGTAGTGCACAGCGAGAGCGAGATTTCGGGTGTAGTGGATAGGGACAGCGGGGTTGGGAGTGTGGCGGACAACGAGAGAGAGATTGGGGGTGTAGTGGACAGTGACAGAGAGATTGTGGTGTAATGGACAGTGACAGTGAGATTGGGGGTGTGGTGGACAGTGACAGAGAGATTGTGGTGTAATGGACAGTGACAGAGAGATTGGGTGTGTAGTGTACAGTGTCATTGAGTTTGGTGGTGGACAGTGAGAGTGGGATTGGTGGTGTAGTGGACAGCTAGAGCAAGATTGGGGATGTTGTGGACAGTGACAGTGAGAGTTTATACGAGACGACAAGACAACGACAGTCCATTCGAGTCGCGACAAACGGCCTGCCTACTCAGCCGGATGCAAGACGACGAAATGCAAAGCTCGACAGTCCATTCGAATCTCGGCTCGTAGTAGCGGCAACCACCAGCAAATCTCAGCTGGCCATGGAAACGGCAGAATTCGTACCTTTGGCTCGGAGTGGCGGCAGCCGCCGGTAGCTCAGCTGGACACGAAAACGACCGAATCCACAAAGCGCCCGGGCATCGAAGCCACTTAAGAGTCCACAATGAACGGGGACCCGAATCGGGCACAACTGGACTCGCTCAGGTGACGGTCCAGCACCGAGTAGCTGTAATCCGGAGCTTTTATGCTCTTCGGCTCGGATGGGAAACAGCGACAGTGAGATTAGGGGTGTAGTGGACAGTGACAGTGAGATTGGGGGTGTAGTGGCCAATGACAGCTAGACTGAGGGTGAAGTGGACATCGAGAGTGAGATGGTGGGTGTAGTGTACAACAAGAGCGAGATTGGAGGTGTAGTGATCAGCGACAGCGAGATTCGGGGTGTAGTGCACAGCGAGAGCGAAATTTGGGGTGTAGTGGACAGCGACAGTGAGATTGCGGTGTTGTGGACAATGAGAGCGAGATTGGGGCTTTAGTGGACAGTGACAGTGAGATTGGGTTTGTAGTGGACAGTCAGAGTGAGCTTGGGGGTGCAGTGGACAGTGAGAGTGGGATTGGGAGTGTGGTGGACATTGACAGTGAGTTTGGGGGTGTATTAAACAGTGACAGCGAGACTGGGAGTGTAGTAGTCCGCAAAAGCGAGATTGGGGTGTAGGGAACAGTGATAGTGAGATTGGTGGTGTAGTGGACCACGATAGCCAGATTGGTGGTGTAGTTGCTAGTGACAGCGAGCTTCGGTGTGTAGTTGACAGCGACAGTGAGATTGGATGTGTAGTTGACAGCAACAGCGAGATTGGGAGTGTAGTGGACTGTGACAGCGAGATTGGGGATGTAGTGGACCGTGACAGTGAGAGTGAGGGTGTAGTGGACCGCGACAGTGAGATTGGGGGTGTAGTGGACCGCGACAGTGAGTTTCGGGGTTTAGTGGATCGCCACAGTGAGACTAGGGGTGCAGTGGACATCGACAGCGAGACTGTGTCACAATGGGGGCATTGGAAGCAGACGCAAACGCAAGACACAGACACTGAAGTACAAGGAACAGGATTGACTAGAGTAGGGATGTGACAGGATACAGACAAGGATAGGGACAAGAACACAGATTTGGGCTAGGACAAGGACAAGACAGGGAACCCGGACAAGGAACTAAGAACTAGAAGCCTGGACTAGGGGGAGCAGGACCAGGACTAGGAACCTTAGACTAGGAGACAAGGCTTGGACTCCCAGAGAGAGACTAGACAAGGACCCAGAACCTGGATCTTGTCTTGGGCTCATACCCCAGAACCAGGCGAGGACATGACATGGCTTCAGGACAGGAAGTGGCTGGGGTCTAGAGGCCTGAGTTTAGAGACAGGCTGGGGTCTTGGCTCGTGAGGCCTGAGGCTGGAGTCTTGGCTCTTGAACTTGGAGACAGGCTGGGGTCTTGGGTCTCAAGGCTGCAGGCAGGGATCTTGGGTCTCGAGGCTGCAGGCAGGGATCTTGGGTCTCGAGGCTGCAGGCAGGGATCTTGGGTCTCGAGGCTGCAGGCAGGGGTCTTGGGTCTTGGAATGCGGAAGGCTGGAAGCTGGAGCTCGGAGACAGACTGGGAACTGTACATCAACAGAGAGCCGGGACTTATCCTTGGAAAAGCCGGGACCCATCTTTAACACGACACCAACGCGAGACAGGACAGTACATAGCCATAGAGCCGGGACTATACTTAGACAAGCCGGGACTCAACTTCTTCTCCACACCAAGGTGGGACAGGACCATCCATCGGGTAATGGCAGAACATCCGGACTTACCCAACAGAGGCAAAGACAAGACAGATTGCCCCACAGGGCAACTGCAGAACAGCCTGACTTACCCCACGGAGGCGAGATTTGGGGTGTACTGGACAGTGAAAGTGAGATTGAGAGTGTAGTGGGTAATGAGAGCTAGGCTGGGGCTGAAGTGTACAACGAGAGTGAGATTGGGGTTGTCGGGGACAGTGACAGTGAGATTGGGGTGTGGTGGACAGCGACAGCGAGCTTGGGGCCATAGTGGACAGTGATAATGAGACTGGGGCCATATTGAACAGTGACAGTGAGATTGTGGTGTAGTGGACAGTGACAGTGAGATTGTGGTGTAGTGGACAGTGACAGTATGTTTGCAGGTGTAGTGGACAGTGACAGTGAGATTGGGGCTGTAGTGGACAGTAAGAGTGAGATTTGGGGTGTAAATGACATTAACAGTGAGATTGGGGGTGTATTGGACAGTGACAGCGAGATTAGGTGTGCAGTAAACAGTGACAGCGCGATTGGGAGTGTAGTAGTCCCTAACAGCGAGACTGGGGGGTGTAAGGAACAGTGACAGTGAGATTGGGGGTGTCGTGAACCGCAACAGCTAGATTAAGTGTGTAGTTGAGAGCAACAGCGAGCTTGGGGGTGTAGTTGATAGCGACAGTGAGATTGGGGCTGTCGTGGACAGTGACAGGCAGATTGGGGCCGTACTGGACAGTGACAGGGAGATTGGGGTGTAGTGGACACTGATAGCAAGATTAGGGGTGTAGTAAACACTGACGGAGAGATTGGGAGTGTAGTAGTCCGCAACAGCGAGATTGGGGGTGTAGGGGACTGTGACAGTGAGGTTGGGGTGTAGTGGACCGCGACAGCGCGATTGGGGGTGTAGTTGAGAGCGACAACGAGAGTGGATGTGTAGTAAACAGTGACAGTGAGATTGCCGATGTAGTGTACAACGAGAGCGAAATTGGGGGTGTAGTGGACAGCGAGAGCAGGGTTGGAAGTGTAGTGGACAGTGACAGCGAGATTGGGGGTTTAGTGCACCGCGAGAGCGAGATTAGCGGTGTAGTGGACTGTGACAGCGTGATTGCTTCTGTAGTGGACACCGACAGCGAGACTGGGTGTGTAGTGCACAGCGAGAGCGAGATTTTGGGTGTAGTGGACAGCGACAGCGAGATTTGTGTGTCGTGGACAACGAGAGCGAGATTGGGGCTGAGATGGACAGTGAAAATGAGATTTGGGGTGTAGTGGACCGCAAGAGACGATTGGGGGTGAAGTGGGCAGCAACAGCAAGAGTCGGGCTGTAGTGATCGGTGACAGTGAGATTGGGGGTGTAGTGGACAATGACAGTTAGACTGGGGGTTTAGTGGACAGCAAGAGCGAGATTAAGGGTGAAGTCGTTATCGATAGCGAGATTTGGGGTGTAGTAGACAGTGACAGTGAGATTGGATGTGTAGTGGACAATGACAGTTAGACTGAGGGTGAAGTGGACATCGAGAGCGAGATGGTGGGTGTAGTATACAACGAGAGCGAGATTGGGGGTGTAGTGAGCAGAGACAGCGAGATTCGGGGTGTAGTGCACAGTGAGAGCGAAATTTGTGGTGTAGTGGACAGCGACAGCAAGATTGGGGTGTCGTGGACAATGAGAGCGAGATTGGGGCTGTGCTGGACAGCGAATGTGAGATTGTGGGTGCAGTGGACAACGAGAGCGAGATTGGGGCTATAGTGGACAGTGACAGTGAGATTGGATGTGTAGTGGACAATGACAGTTAGACTGAGGGTGAAGTGGACATCGAGAGTAAGATTGCGAGTGTAGTGTACAACGAGAGCGAGATTGGGTGTGTCCTGGACAGCGGGAGCAAGATTGGAGCTGTAGTGGACAGCACCAGTAAGATAGGGGGTGTAGTGGACAGCGACAGTGAGACTGGGGCTATAGTGGACAGTGACAGTGAGGTTGGGGCTGTAGTGGACAATGACAGTGAGATTTGGGGCGTAGTGGACAGTGGAAGTGAGATTGGTGGTGTAGTGGACAGTGACAGTGAGATTAGGGGTGTAGTGGACAGTGACAGTGAGATTAGGGGTGTAGTGGACAATGACAGTGCGACTGGGGGTGAAGTGGACATGGAGAGTGAGATTGCGGGTGTAGTGTACAATGAGAGCGAGATTGTCTGTGTCGTGGACAGCGGGAGCCGGATTGGAGGTTTAGTGGACAGCGACAGTGAGATTGGGGGTGTAGTGGACAGTGACAGCGAGATTGGGAGTGTAGTAGTCCGCAACTGCGAGATTCGGGGTGTAGGGAACAGTGACAGTGAGGTTGGGGGTGTAATGGACCGCGACAGGCGATTGGGGGTGTAGTTGAGAGCGACAGTGAGAGTGGAGCCGTAGTAAACAGTGACAGTGAGATTGCCGGTGTAGTGTACAATGAGAGCGAAATTGGGGGTGTAGTGGACAGCGAGAGCAGGATTGGAGGTGCAGTGGACAGTGACAGCGAGATTGGGGGTTTAGTGCACCGCGAGAGCGAGATTAGCGGTGTAGTGGACTATGACAGCGTGATTGCTTCTGTAATGGACACCAACAGCGAGACTGGGTGTGTAGTGCACAGCGAGAGCGAGATTTCGGGTGTAGTGGATAGGGACAGCGGGGTTGGGAGTGTGGCGGACAACGAGAGAGAGATTGGGGGTGTAGTGGACAGTGACAGAGAGATTGTGGTGTAATGGACAGTGACAGTGAGATTGGGGGTGTGGTGGAC